>NC_134353.1:86777406-86807406 GCF_048569485.1 Anomaloglossus baeobatrachus
AATTTATTAATTTTCCCACAGATCCTCAACAAGATTTAGATCTGAACGGTGACTGGGCCATTCACACACATGAATATGCTCTGATCTAAACCATCCATTGTAGCTCTAGCAGGATATTTAGGGTCAATATCCTGCTAGAAGGTGAACTTTCGACCAAGTCTCATCCCTTCTGCAGCCTCTAACAGGTTTTCCTTCAAGATTACCTTGTATTTAGCTCCATCCATCTTCCCATCAACTCTGATCAGCTTCCCTGTCCCTGCTGAAGAAAAGCCTCCCCACAGCATGATGCTGCCACCACCATGTGTGACGGTGGGGATGGTGGTTTCAGGGTGATGTGCAGTGTTAGTTTTCCATCAGATGTAGCGTTTTGCTTTAATTCCAAAAATTTCAACTTCAGTGTTTTCTGACCAGGGCACCTTCTTCCACATGCTTGCTGTGTTCCCTAAACTGCTTTTTGTAAATTGCAAATGGGACTTCTTATGGCTTGGATTCAAAAATGGCTTTCTTTTTGCATCTGTTCCAAAAATCCCAGATTTGTGGAGCATATGACTAATAGTTGTCTTCTGGACAGATTCTCTCACCTGAGCAGTGGACCTTTCCAGATCCTCCAAAGTGACCATGGGTCTCTTGGCTGCTTCTCTAATTAGTGCTTTTTTTGCTTGGGATATCAGTTTAGGTGGATAGTAGTGATGGGCAGACTCACAGGTAACCGGAACCAGCGGACCTAACCATAATTAAAAAAAAAAATCTGGTTTTGGTCCGGGCTTGATATTGGTTATCTGGCCAGACACCAATCCCCATATAAATCTATGGGGACCAGAATCCGGCGCATAAAAATGGTCGTAGAAGGGATAGGGGGATTAGAGGATGCTGATATTAATACCTCATTACTTCGATTTGTCACCTCACCAAGGCAATTGGGAAGACCCTGATAAATTGCCGGGCATGTCACATCTATTGGATGAGACAATCCCAGTCAGCTGCAGGCTGCTATTTTTAGGCTGTGGGGCTCAATAACCATAAGAATACCAACCTCCCGCACTTGGGCCTTATCTTTGGCTGTGTATCAAAATTGGGGGCGACTGCATGCAGGTTTTTTGTTTTTTTAAATTATTTATTTAAATAATTAAAAAGCCGCATGTGGTTCCTTTTATTTTGATACACAGCCAAGATAAGCACACGGCTGTCATTCAGGGTGGGGACACA
This sequence comes from Anomaloglossus baeobatrachus, assembly GCF_048569485.1. Taxonomy (NCBI): domain Eukaryota; kingdom Metazoa; phylum Chordata; class Amphibia; order Anura; family Aromobatidae; genus Anomaloglossus; species Anomaloglossus baeobatrachus. The sequence continues at coordinate 86,778,613 of NC_134353.1, forward strand.
TCTGACTGCAACCATTCACAGAGACCGGTTGGGGGGGAATTCCCTGCATGTGCATGGAGACTAATGCGCGGCCCAGGAAATGAATGAGAGGCCGCGGGAGCAGTTACAGCTATGCTGGTTGCTCGGTAAGTATAAAGCGCCGCTTGCTATATTATTTTTTTTTTCTTAATTTTTCCTTTATTTTTTTATATTACTCGAGTACCAGATCTGGATCAATACCTGGAATTCCCTGAGAATTCCGGACCCGACACTTTAGTACGTTTGAAACTGCCCGGATCCGGACTTTTACAGTCCAGGTCCACCCATCACTTCTTGGTAGGTTTGCAGTTGTGCCATACTCCTTTCATTTTTGATTGATGGATTGAACAGCGCTCCATGAGTTGTTCAGAGCTTAATATATTTATATTTTTTTATAACCTAACCCTGCCTTACTCTTCTCCACAACTTTATCCCTGACCTGTCTGGTGTGTTCCTTGGTTTTCATGATGCTGTTTTATCCCTAATTTTCTCAAACAAATCTCTTCTTTGATATCTTCTTTGAGATCTTCACAGAACAGCTGTAGTTATACTGAGAATACATTACACACAGGTGGACACAATGCACTAATAAAGTGAGATCTGGAGGCAACTGAGGATTATATTTAGGGATATCAGACTATAGGGAACGGAATACAAATACACGTCACAATTTTCAGATTTATATTTTAAATATTTAGAAAACCCTGTATCATTTATACTTCACAAATGCTTGGTACTTTGTGTTGGTGTATCATATAAATGCCAATATAATACATTTACTTTTGTGGTTGTAATGTGAAAAAATATGGAAAAGTTCACAGGGTATGAATACTTTTTTTTTTTTTTTTTTTTTTTTGCTTGTTTTATTAAATATTTTGGTGGTGACTTTGACTGTTTAACATTACATGCATTAGAAAAAAGCTTACGATCAGAGTCACGCCATTTAATGGTGTTGCCTTCAATGCGAGTGACTATTATTGTATGTTAATTTACTCCCCTCACCCGCCCTCTTTCTTTTTTTTTTTTAAATAGATGTCCCCTTTTCCTTTGAGGCTGATGGAAGTAATAAAGTAGCTTTGATGACATCTGGAAAAGTTGCATGCTGTGTATCGTGGGCAGTTGGGGAGAATGGGGTGCCACTAGTTCCCCCTCTGTCACAACAAAATGTTCAGCGGTAAGTGGATATGTCATTACAAGATGTGTTAGTCCTCCTATTTTGATTAAAGGTTCGCTCCGCCTTTTAACATCCATTTTTCATTTATTTTTTAAGCTAAATGGGGATAAACAAATCTCTACTAATAAGTTTCTTGATGTATTTTTTAAGCATCAGAGCTTTGTTTTCTACTTCAGAAATCCCATTATAATCCATGGTAAAATGATAAAATTCTGTCTGCCAGCAGCTACCACTAAGGGGAGTATACAGCATAAGGAATTACGATACCACTAGGGGGAGTATACAGCATAAGGAATTACGGTACCACTAGGGGGAGTATACAGCATAAGGAATTACGGTACCACTAGGGGGAGTATACAGCATAAGGAATTACGATATCACTAGGGGGAGTATACAGCATAAGGAATTACGATACCACTAGGGGGAGTATACAGCATAAGGAATTACGATACCACTAGGGGGAGTATACATAGTTACATAGTTACTTAGGTTGAAAAAAGACCTAGGTCCATCTAGTTCAACCTTCCTCCACCAGTTCTACATTTAGTCACTAAGTCATTTATAACCAACAATGTTGTGTGTACTGAGGAAATCATCCGGCCCTTTTTTAAAAGCTGTTATAGTATCTGCCATTACTACCTATTGTGGTAGGGCATTCCACAGTCTGACTGCTCTAACTGTAAAGAACCCTTTCCTATTTAGCTGTCGGAATGGCTTTTCTTCCACTCGCAGTGAGTGCCCCCTGCTCCTTAGTATTGTCTTTGGAAGGGATAAGTCATGTGCCAGTCCTTTATATTGACCACACATGTATTTATACATATAAATGAGATCTCCTAATATATAAAGAATTACAGTACCACTAGGGGGAGTATACAGCATAAGGACTTACGGTACCACTAGGGGGAGTATACAGCATAAGGACTTACGGTACCACTAGGGGGAGTATACAGCATAAGGACTTACGGTACCACTAGGGGGAGTATACAGCATAAGGACTTACGGTACCACTAGGGGGAGTATACAGCATAAGGACTTACGGTACCACTAGGGGGAGTATACAGCATAAGGACTTACGGTACCACTAGGGGGAGTATACAGCCTAAGGAATTACGGTACCACTAGGGGGAGTATACAGCATAAGGACTTACGGTACCACTAGGGGAAGTATACAGCATAAGGAATTACGGTACCACTAGGGGGAGTATACAGCATAAGGAATTACGGTACCACTAGGGGAAGTATACAGCATAAGGAATTACGGTACCACTAGGGGGAGTATACAGCATAAGGAATTACGGTACCACTAGGGGAAGTATACAGCATAAGGAATTACGGTACCACTAGGGGAGCATACTGCATAAGGAATTACGGTACCACTAGGGGGAGCATACAGCATAAGGAATTACGGTACCACTAGGGGGAGTATACAGCATAAGGAATTATGGTACCACTAGGGGGAGTATACAGCATAAGGAATTATGGTACTACTAGGGGTAGTATACAGCATAAGGAATTACGGTACCACTAGGGAGAGCATACAACATAAGGAATTATGGTACCACTAGGGGGAGCATACAACATAAGGAATTACAGTACCACTAGGGGGAGTATACAGCATAAGGAATTACGGTACCACTAGGGGGAGTATACAGCATAAGGAATTACGGTACCACTAGGGGGAGTATACAGCATAAGGAATTACGGTACCACTAGGGGGAGTATACAGCCTAAGGAATTACGGTACCACTAGGGGGAGTATACAGCATAAGGAATTATGGTACCACTAGGGGGAGTATACAGCATAAGGAATTATGGTACCACTAAGGGGAGTATATACAGCATAAGGAATTATGGTACCACTAGGGGGAGTATACAGCATAAGGAATTATGGTACCACTAGGGGGAGCATACAGCATAATGAATTGCGGTACCACTAGGGGAGCATACTGCATAAGGAATCATGGTTTAGTGACAACAATTAAAATGTGCTGACAAATTTTCTTTATTTAATGTGAGAGCAACATAATGTGGGTGCAGAGGCCCTAATTCCAGCAGTGTCATTTACTGTTCTGTGTGTTTCAATCAAATCAGTGTTTTATCAGCAGGAAATTACTAAAGGATTACTTGTCCTGTGCCATGTATTCTTTCTGTTGTGTGTAACCCTACCCCACCACTGATTGAGTGCTTTCTGCTTATACACATTGTACACATAAAGCTGCCAATTAGTGGTGTGGGCTGAATTTTACAGGGTTCAGCATTCAGAGAACTGGTAGTTCTGCCGCAGAGAAAACAGTGATTGTAGAAAAATGACAGCAAGCAGCCCAGTAAGTGGCACATTGCTGGAATTAGGGTGTCTGTCCTTATATCATGTTGCTTCCAGATTTCAACGCAAAAATCTGGTGATGGATTCCCTTTAATGATGGAAGCGCCACTAAGTTGAATGGATAGAATTGCCTTATTCCCATACCTGTGAGAAAGGAAACGGATGTAGTAAATGTAATATCTTTTCCGGAGTGGGATAATTCCTTACCTGTTAATAGATGTTTAGACAGATTTTTCCTTCTTCATAGAGAAAATATATTCTTATCTGCAACATTAAGATAACAAGATTGTATTATTCTCTTTGGATCGTATGCGTGCTTCTTCAATAAACTGACCGTGGTCGTAGAGTTTTGTATGTGTCAAATTATAATGGAAATATTGAATTACAGGGCCTTAAACAATATTGACGCGGTGTCTTCTATTGGAGCGACTGGACTGACTGACATGAAGAAGCTAGCCAAGTGGGCCGCAGAATCCAAGCTCGATCCCAATGACCCCAGCAATGCAGCTCTTATGCAGCTCATTACGGTGAGATGTACGATGCATGACTTATGATTAATGTGGATCAGTATTATATAGGTTTCTCAGACATGATGAGGCTGGTGTACTTACTGTGAAAATCCATGTCCAAATGTCTGTAATATCTGTGTGAAAATGTAAAGGCATTGCCCACAACTGGCCAACCCCTTTTTGTGTGCTGGTGGTTTCCACAGTATTGTTGGCTCTGTGGCTACCACCACTCGTGTTATTTGTTCTGCAGCGTATCAGCAGCCACTGTGTACTTTTTTTTCTTCTTTTTTGTTTAGCACAATAGCACTTGTGTTTTAACTCCTTCTTCTCCATTCACCAAGCCTGTGTGAACAGCTCCTCAGTGGCCCTCCTCCCTGCTGAAATCTCACGCTGCTCCAAATAAGATGCAGCTGGGACTTATGAGCAATTTCTTACTAAAACTGGATTCATAAAATGCTCATTTTAGTCCCAAGATTATATAACCATTCTAGTATGGATTCTCATAGTAAGTACATCAGCCTTTTAGGTGTAAGAAATCAATTTGATAATTTATGTAGACTGAATTGTAAAATATGGTGACAGAGCTGTTTAAATATAATTTACTCTATTCTTATGCAAACAGAATTTTTCAGTAGAAATAATAAAAAAAATGGACAGTATGTAGTTATTGCTGTTAATAGTCGTGGTGCCTTCAGTATACTTTGAATTTCTTCCTATTGACTAAGTCTATACAAAAGCCAGAATAATGGTACATAGTTACATAGGTTGAAAAAAAGACCCCAGTCCATCTAGTTCAACCTTCCTCCACCAATTTGTTATTTATTACAGACAATGTTGTGTGTACTGAGGAAATCATCCAGCCCATTTGTAAAAGCTGTTATAGTATCTGCCATTACTACCTCTTGTGGTAGGGCATTCCACAGTCTGACTGCTCTAACTGTAAAGAACCCTTTCCTATTTAGCTGCCGGAATCGCTTTTCTTCCACTCGCAGTGAGTGCCCCCTGGTCCTTAGTATTGTCTTTGGAAGAAATAAGTCATGTGCCAGTCCTTTATAATGACCACACATGTATTTATACATATAAATGAGATCTCCTCTGAGACGTCTTTTTTCCAAGCTAAACATATCTAACTTTTTCAACCTGTCATCATATGTGAGGCCTCCATTCCTTGTAGTAGTCTAGTCTAGTTAGCCGCCTTTGAACTGACTCTAACGTCTGAATGTCCTTTTAATAAGGCTATGTGCGCACGTTGCGTTTTTTTGTGACCACAAAGATGCAGAGTTTTTAACCGCAAAAAACGCATAAAAACACACTCACGGTAAAAGAAAGAGCATAAAAAACGCAGGGGTTTTTGTGCGTTTTTTTTGCCGCGTTTTTGTTGCTGCGTTTTTTCCAATGCATCGCATGGGTGAAAATCGCTGGCAAAAACGCAGAAATAATTGACATGCTGCATTTTTGTGGTCACCACAAAAAACGCACCTAAAACAAAACTGCACTGTGCGGACAGCAAAAATGAATACTCATAGACTTTGCTTGGGAAGCAAAGTCATGCAGTTTTTAGACCAAAAACGCACCCGATAAATGCGCAAAAAACACACCGTGCGCACATAGCCTTAAAAAAATGGAGCCCAAAACTGGATCCCATATTCCAGATGTGGCCTTACAAGTGATTTATAGAGGGGTAACAATACGTTGGGATCACGGGATCTAATCTCTCTTTTTATACACCCTAAAATCTTGTTTGCTTTAGCAGCTGCTGCTTGACATTGAGTGCTGCTGCTCAGCCTATCTGTAATGAGAATAACTGCCTGTATATGTGGGACTGAGTGGAACTGGGATTGTACTGTTGTAAAGTTATATCCATTTGTTAAACATTCACCTTTATTTTCTTCTAAATGCCTAAGAAATGAGCTACAGGCCTACAAAGCTTCTTGCCTAACTGCTACGGTTTCTCGGTCCCTGTATTGTATCCAGGAGGCTCTGGATCTATTCCATCAATTCATTCTCCATTTTCTTTAGGTAGCAAACACTGGGGACACGTACGTTCCCGAGTTCTTCAGACTGGAGCAGCTGCAGAAGGAGTTTGACTTTGTATCAGACGACGACCTCAGGAGGTCAAAACGCTTCCGTCTTCTCCAGCTCCGAAACCAGGAAGTGGCAGAATTCCGCAATTTCAAGATGGTGCCCATAAAGGAGAGAGAAATCCCAGACAAGATGTTTATGGTAAAAAGGTTCAATTATACATTTATATAGAGAGAATAAATACTGGGAGACAAATAAGCCTGTATGTATATCTGTATACAGATACATACGCTCTCTGGACAATGGTGATCGTGTGACGCCCTGGACTAGCCAGGTAGTCACAGATAGACCCCGCACCACACCTGTCCCCCAATAAGGTGTCGTCAGCCAACCATTAAAACCTAGTCACCTCTCTCAGTGCTTGATGGAGACACCAAGGGGGCGGAGCCAGGCAGTTTGCCACACCCACCGAGGAGTTCAGAGGGCCTGAGGCAGGAAACACAGTCAGTTGGGAGTTGGTCAGTGAAGCAGGCCTGTGCCCAGGTCTGCAGCAGTCTTGACAGGTGCTGGGGTCGGAGCCCTGGTACCTTTGGCTAGGAGGCATTCGGTGGCCTTAGCCTGCAGGAGCCGGGAAGACGGCTCTGTGGAACCGTGGTGGACTGGGACAGGGTAGTGGCCCACCGGTACCGACCCGGGGAACCGACTCGGAGCACACAGGGGGAGATACTCAGACCCTGAAACGAGATCCAGAATCCACTGGACTGAGTTAATTAACTGATTGCGGTCTGGACTATAGGTCCTTTCCCACCCAAGTCCCGACTGAAGACAACAGCCCACCTAGGGGGATAGAAAGCCACCGCACAGTCAGAGAGATCCCACGGGCCAGCCACATTCAGAAAGCCAGGGAGCGGACTCCCGTCGCTGAAGCGCAGGTAGCCCACAAATACACAACACGGTGCAGGAGAAAGGCCAAGACCACCGAACCGGGTGGGGGACCAGACGCAGCCGGCTGCGGGCACCGACCACCATCAACTTGGTTTACCAGAGACTTGTGTGTGTCAATAACTGTGAGTACAACAGTACCATCCGGCCGCGCACCACCCAGCAACCCCCAATGGGTTCTGGGGCCATCACCCCTACCCATGGAGGAGTTAACAACTTGCTGCACCACCATCTCCCCTGGGTGCCTAGTAATCGCAGCGGTGGTGTCTACACCTTCACCACATCCCGTGGGTGGCGTCACGAACTCAAGCGCGGCTCCGGACGTGCACCTACCTAACCCCCACCAAAAGCGCCAGCACCCCCTTTCAGAGCGAAGTGACCCCGGGTCTGGAGGCGCTCGAGCCACCCACCAACGAGCCCGGATCAGAGCGGCTTGGCTGCAGCCGAGCGCGGGGCGGTACAATAGGTCATAAGCGTTTATTTTTAAATTCAAGTTTTTCCTTCCATCTCATCACCCCCAGTGTAAAACATTCAGCCCCTTGCCATGCCATCTGTCATTACTAACGTGTGACAGACAGCATGGCTGGTGGTAAAGACCTCACTGATACCAGGGCAGTACTGTAATAGGAGCCACCGGTGTAACAAGTCTGTTTATAGTCTTTCTTGCCTCCTAAATTCAATACCTGTGAGTGATATTATTGACAAGTGGAACGAACTTCGGGAACTCGGCCATAAAGTTGGGTCACAGAGTGCAGATGTCACGCTAGGTACGGGGAAGTGCCAATGGCACAGTGAAAGGGAAGGTAAACACTGTCTCTAGGGAAAGGGAAGGTGGTGACCGCTGGTCCCTGGGGTCCCTTACCACCCTAGATAGGTTCCGCACCTATGCGCCAAGCCAGATACCTGACTCTAGATATCCCTAGTGCTGGGTTCTAAATAGGGAACGGATGAGATGAGCTCTTCGTCAATCCCACTAAATAACTATAGAAGACACAAGGGGGACGCACAGGGGGAAAAGCATGAAAGACTTATTAGATGACTCAGGTAGAAGTTCAGCAAAGTTTTCAGCAAAGATACCACAGAGGAGTACAAGCCACCTGAAAAATAAAAGCTCCTGATGCACTTTTGGTCCACCTGAGGAAATGATTCTGCAGGCTTATCCCACCCCCACAGAGCTATTACATGCCCACTATCATACACTGGTCGTATGATTAATAAGGTTATGTATACCAAATTTACTATCGTAAATCATATATTTTGATTCACCGGATGTCATATATGTCTTATTATTCATCAGAGGTCACAGAGTAAGAATATTTGCAAAACATTCAGCAAAAGCCTGCCTGTGTGAACATACGTCATAAAGGACCTGTCACTGCTCCTGGCGGAAATGTTTCTCCAAATAATTAAATACTTGTATTCCCTATAATAATAATAATTTCGGGGCATCATTATCTAAGATCTGTGTTGTGCTTTTATACTGTTGCCATTGGGATGTTTCCCTGCACTGATTGATTGGGCCATGTCCGGTAGGATAAACCATCATGATTTTAAAACCCAAGTGTGTAGGAATCGCAGAGGTGCAGTACAAAGCAGAGGTTTAAGAAAAGATGTTCCAGGTTTGTTCAGAGTTTCCTGAAAAAATATGGATAAGTACTGCAACATATATGTCTGATCATCTTTCCAATTATGCAGACTAACGAGCAAGCATCTGTTCTATGCCCTATTGGCAGCTTCATCTGAGTCTTATTGTGTTAGGACCCCATTGTTATCAGATCCTGGGCTCATCGGATGATCCTCGGGTGGACAAGTCCAATCATAGCTAAAACCTATCCACAGTACCTGACTCTTACAGAAAATAAGCATAAATTGAAGCTCAAAATATTAACCTAATCTCAATATTTGGATGCTTTTTATTTTGCTTTTTTTTAATCTAGGACTATGAGAAGAAATTACAGGACCAGGATGTTGGCACCGCAGAAACACATTTGGATACACATCGGATTATGGTTGCCAAATATCTCCACAAGGTATATGATGCCTAAAGACATAGACAAAAGAAGGTTTACACACATGCAGGAGTTCTGATTTTTTTTTTTATTCAGCTGTGTACCTGAAATTGGTTGTCCAAGTTGGATGTTGACTTCTTCAAGTAGGTCAGCTTAGCTTTATCAGTGGAGGTTAAACACCCTGCAGCCCCATCGATCATCTGTTTACAGCTCCTGCTGTGGATACATGCACAGAGTACAGTGCCAAACATCACAGCTCCATACCCTGTGTAATGGCCAATGCCTGGTATTGTAACTCACAAAACAAGAATGCCGCGGAGACACCATCCCTTGTTTCTTAACGCTGGCAGGAAACTAGCCAGGTCTTTCACTGAGAAGGAACAACCACGGGAAGGGCAGTCTCCAATCAAGGAAACTGCCTATACCAAAACACGGTATCCATCCACAGACAGCTGTTTCGGGGTATTTGCCCCTCATCAGTGTGGGGTAGGGAACTGGTTAGTAGGAGCAATGCCTAGTAGAAGACTACTGAATGGTATTGTAACTCGGGCGGCTCTCATTCACTTCAACAGAACATGAACTGCAGTACCCCAGAATGGCCACTAGACCATGTATGGACCTGTGTTTCTCTGTGGTCTTCTGGCTCTATACACTATACTAGGTTCAGCCCTGCTACATAAGCCAGATTATCTCTGTAAGCTTCCACCTCCATTTCCAAAATTAAAAAAATACAATTGATTGGCCCCACATGATCATATTTTTTATGCTCAAGAATGACCGGGCTTTACCTGCGGCCAACACATTGTCCTACAAGACCAAGGACAGGAACTTACGTTTTTTGTATAAGTGATGCCTATTTTTATTTTTCATTTTGTCAGGTTAGGGAATCTGTGATTAATCGGTTCCTGATAGCGAAACATCATTTCATTCTTTCTGACTTGGTGGTTGAAGAGGATATCCCCAGTCTTGGGTAAGATGAGCTTATATATGTCTTATTACATATGGCAATGGTTCCTCAGCCACTGATCAGGTTATGTAAAATAATTTAGGAGCCGTCAAAGTTGTCCTTCAAATGTAACAAACTTAATACAGTATAACCTCTTAGAAATAGAACTTAAAACCCAACTTCTAATCCCTGGAGATGCACACCGAAATACATAATCATGCTATGTTGCGGGCGGGGAGGGGACGCTGCGCTCACCACGCTCGGGTCCGGCACTGCTGCTGCTTCGCTTGCTGCTCGGTGGCTCGAGCGGTGGGCCGGATCCGGGGACTCAAGATGCGTTCCTCGCCCGTGAGTGAAAAGGGGAATGGTTTTGGGGAGTTATTGTCCGTGACGCCACCCACGGTTGTGGTGAGGTTGTGACACCACCGCTGCTCTGGACGGGGATCCCGGGAGCGATGACAGGGAGCAGCTTGGATGTTGTTTTTTCCCCTCCGTGGGTAGGGGGGTTGGTTGTCCCGGGGCCCGGTGAGGGAGGAATGGCAGGCGGGTTACGGGGCCTGGTGAGGTGCAGGGCCACGGGGGCAGCGCGGTGCCGCGCGGCACGGTGATACTCACTCAGCCAATAATGAATGCAAAGTCTCCGGTAAAACAAACGGCTGGATGGACGGGTCCCACAGACTGCTGCGGTGGTTCTTCTCCCGGTAGGTTGGCGGTGACTGCCTTTCCCTGCACCTGTGTTATGTTCTCTGTTCTGGTGGCTTCCCACCGGTAACCCGCTCCCCAGCTTGGATGGAGGCTGAGGGAGCCCCTTTTGCCCTCAGGCTCTGGCCCTGGGAACTGTAGCCTTGTCGGTGACTGTATTTCCCTTCACGGTTTGAGCGGTTGCCTTCAATCGGGTCTTGGCTGCTGGGAAACCCCAGAGGTTCCCTTCGCTAACGGATTTGACCGGTTTTACGGCGACTCCAAGCCTGGTCGGGGTCCGTAGGCCCTGCCGAATGGTGCTGGCTTCTCTTCGCTCCCCGATCCAGTACCGGCGGGCCACCGCCCGTCCCCGGTCCTTATGGTTCACGTCAATCAGCCCCTCCTGCAGACGGTCACCACCGTCTGCCAACCTTGCTGTATGTGTCCGGGCCACGCACCCGGACACGGTCAGTCTGCTCCGCTACCACTTCACCCCTCAGCTCAACTCAACTGCCTTCCTTTTCCCGCCTCCAGGACTGTGAACTCCTCGGTGGGTGGGGCCAACCGCCTGGCTCCACCCCCTGGTGTGGACATCAGCCCCTGGAGGGAGGCAACAAGGATTTTTGTCTGACCTTGATGTGCCTAGCCGGGGTGTGTTGTTGCAGTACCCATGACGTTCTGGCTTGTCCAGGGCGCCACACTATATTATGTTCTTGGATGCTGACGGGTGGGAGGACTTATCAGGGATCTGGTCCGTCAGCTGTGGACTACCAAAGTGGTGTTTGGACCAGAGTCTTGTGAACCTCCTACTACCAGCCAGCATCCTTCTTCTGGTTGAAAAGCCTACTATTCAGATGAGATCCCAGGGATGGATGCTAACATGTGGAAGGAGGTTTGCAGGGATCTGGTCCGTCAGCCAAGGACTACCAAAGTGGTGGTTGGACCAGGGTCCTTGGACCTCACCCTACCAGCCAGCATCCCTCTTCTGATTGGAAAGCCTACTATTCAGCAAAGGTGCTGGGGATGGATGCTGACAGGTGGGAGGTTGGCAAGGATCTTATCTGTCAGCCATTGATTACCAAAGTGGTTGTTAGACGAGAGTCCTGTGAATCTTTTTGCTCAACTCTCCTAAGTGGTATGTGGAAATCATAGGTTTCCAAAAAGATCATCCTTTAAACAGTATTTGTCATAATGTTTACTTGGTCTTACTGGTACTAGTCCATTGGTACTGGTATGACCCAAAAGCAATGCTCTAGCTCTGAGAAAGCCAAGAAGACGACTGATACATTCAGAGTACATCAACTCGCCCATAACGCACGTTGAGAATCATTTTCATGTTCTTTCAAAACAGGCCTAGAGCATTGCTTTGGGGCCATAGAGACATCAGTGAAAAATTACATGCCCCATGTGTTCTGATTAGGGGCAGTAATATCAGGACATCTTTCCTGTTAATATTCCATTCAGCATATTCTGTATTTCTTATGGACAATGTATAAAAAAAAATTATCAATGCAAATGATCCAACTGCTGCTTATTGCCCTATTAAAGGTATTGTATGACAGTAAGCCGGCAAGGTCAGGACCCTCCCCCCTCTATACCAGCCTGCCACTAATGTTTTATTCATTGTAATTTATATCTGTACTTTGTATGTAAACCCTTTTCACATGTCCAGCACTATGGAATCAATGGTACTCTAAACATAAATAAATAATAATCTAACCTCATCAATCGTCTTCCCGGTACTGTTCCACATGGCGGTGTCTTGTACTGCAGCTTTTTTCCATTGATGTATGTACAGAGTATTTCTAGTGTTTTATAGATTGGAGAGCCGTGACTAGGTAACAACATACTTATTTTTTGAGACACTGTTGGATATAAAAATATATTAATAACTTGTATATGTTTACCGTATTTTTCAGATTATAAGACGCACTTTTCCTCCCAAAAATGTTGGAGCAAAATGAGGGATGTGTCTTTAAATCTGAATGTACCTTACCGGGGGGCGGTAGAGAGGGGTCGCAGGAGGCAGGGGCAATGCTGTGCTGCGGCTGCTGCTCTGTGCTGGGGCTGTGGGTGCTGCTCTGTGCTGGGGCTGTGGGTGCTGCTCTGTGTGGTGGGCGGTTCTGCTCTGTGCGGCAGGAGGCGCTGCTCAGTGAGGCTCTGTGTAATGGGCAGTGAAGCACGGGCTATCCTAAAGATGTCAGCGGTGAGGGCTTCAAATCATGGCTCCCAGAGTCTGCGTGTGTGCAGATTGAGCTCTCAGCTCAATATCTCATAAGCGTACTCGTCACCTCCGGTCCATTGACGTCCCAGCAGCGGACTTAAGGAAAATGGCACATAGACGTAGCATGTGCGCAGATGAGATCTTGGCTTGTCATTGAGCCAATAAGTCAATCTGTGCACTCGCCGACTCTGAGCGCCATTCCTTTTAAGCTCGCACTCGCTGAAATCTTCAGAATGGCTCGTGCCTCACCACCCGCCACAAGCACAGAGCAGCGCCCGCTGCCCCAGCACAGAGCAGCGCTCTAGCACAGCGCCGCAGTGAGCATCTGGGCCCCCATGTGCACCGCCCGCAGCATCGCCATACTCCAGCACTGCTCCTGCCTCTTGTGACTACCGCCTCACGCCCTCCCCGGTAAGACACCACCGGATTATAAAACGGACTTCTTCTTTTTTTTTTTTTTTACTTTAAATTTGGGGTGCGTCTTATAATCCAGTGCGTCTTATAAAACAAAAAGTACGATATATTAGGAACACCTCACAAGATTTTTTTTTTTTTTTTTTTGTAGTCGACAACCCCTTTAAGTAACATGTCATAACGAGGGCTTTGTATCACTGACGTGTTATTTCATTCTTCTAGTATGTTGTGATCATTTCTCCATGTGTCTGTATGTCATTTTGATCTATATTTATACTTTTTTACTTCTGCTTTGCCTTTTATACTAAGTTCTAGTGGCTCCGGGTACGTCATCCATCATTGTTCAAGTCTTCACTCAGTGCACTGGCAACAAACCAAGGGTCTATCCATTTACACCATACCACCTTTACCAGTGTGTCACAGCTATGAAAATCCACCCCTGCATTACATTTCTATGATGTGACCGTTGCCTCCAGTATCATCCCTTGGTTATTGCCTGTGTAGGAATAAGCTCTCACTATAAAGTTGTAAAATATAAGTATTTGGACACAATCCTCTACAGATCGTGGTAGAATAAGGGAAGTCAACGTCCTTTCTCGGCCATTTCTTTATCTCATATAATGGAACATTGATAGGACCTGGGTTGATTAAATTTAAAGTGGTATAATGTAATATCTTCAAAATTTGGGTAACACCTCTTTAAAATCACAGTCGCGTGTTTTCCATTTCTAGACACTAGTTTTTTTACAACTTTATGGTGGTGTTTTGTACCATAGTGATACCTAGTATCAGTCCTATACGGCAGTCCTCATGGAGGTCAATGAAGCGGTGGTCTAGATCTGGTAACTCTACAGCTGGTGTGAAACCAGGATCCCAACCATGCTGGACAGAGACTGCTGGGGGTTGTAGTTTCACAACAGCTGGAGAGGCATACATTAAAGACCATTGCTCTAGAAAATGGCTTGGAAGATACTTTAATAATGTAGTAATGCCATTGTGCACCGCCCAACAGGCCATAATTATTGCCGCAATCAAAGAAGGTGGATCAGGATACAAGTCTAGAAGACTGGCTGCTATTAAGGCACTCGGTGCACCTTGGGTGTGACCAAACAGTTCAGTGCACCTTCCCCCTCTTTGTTTTGGCTCGATCTCCGCCTTCCTATTCATTGATTGACCACTCAGTCTTTACAGGAACCAGTGAATGTCAGAGATGGTTGGAAAACATGTAAGTGGGAAGGTGCACTGAACGCTCTGGCCACACCCAGGGTGCACCGATCACCTTATTAGCATATTTTGAGTAAAGCATAGATGCAATCACTATGTAAGTCTGGTGGCATACAGCTAGTACATTACTGCAGCATCATTTTATTTACTGCTATTTGATATACTTTTGACAATGACGACAGCCCAGTCTCCCACCTTGACAATTAATGATTGGAAATTCCAATGTGAGACTTCTTCATTACTTTTTATACCCATCGCTGTCCATTCTGTTGCAATTCTCCAAGCCATCTTTAGAGGACTCCACTGAGGACTGCTGCATAGTTAGACTTGAAGATATATGATGTGATATACAGACCAATGATGGTTTCTGCTCACGTTTCAGGATCCTGGGAATGGATCTCTTCAAGTTAGCGGAGCCGAAGCGTCCACTGAAACCCAGGAGAAAAGAGCGGAAGAAGGTCACTGCTCAGAACCTGTCTGATGGGGACATTAAGGTCCTGGTGAATGTCATCCGTGCCTACGACATACCAGTCAGAAAACTAACATCTGGGTGAGAGAACAATACCTTGAGCTTTGTGGTACTTATTGGTGCAGATCTCGATAGAACAAGGGTGGTCTCGCTAAAGCATGCTCAGATAAAGGTTTACTAGAGATTCAAATTGGTAAATAGGGGTAAGTAGGTTGTGTAAAAAGAGAAGAAAAATCTAGCTAAAGGGGAGGTCATTAAAATGTATAAGTTTTATTCCAAATTCATAAAAATCCAATAGCGCATGTTGAACCACAAACACTGTGCTGAGCGAGCACTGAAATGCCTGAGTGCTCGTTACTCAAATCAAACAGTTTGGACGCTTGGCTTGACTCGAGTAACGAGCATAATGGAAGTCCATGGGAAACTCAAACATTTTTGTTCGAAAGCCCATAACAGGAGGTCCAGGGATGCGGTATCTCTCTCCCTTCTCTCCCTGCTCTCTCCTCCCCTTCTCTCTCTCCTTCCCCTTCTCTCTCTCTCTCCTCCCCCCTTCTCTCCTCCCCCTTCTCTCTCTCCTCCCCCTTCTCTCTCTCCTCCCCCTTCTCTCTCTCCTCCCCCTTCTCTCTCTCCTCCCCCTTCTCTCTCTCCTCCCCCTTCTCTCTCTCCTCCCCCTTCTCTCTCTCCTCCCCCTTCTCTCTCTCCTCCCCCTTCTCTCTCTCCTCCCCCTTCTCTCTCTCCTCCCCCTTCTCTCTCTCCTCCCCCTTCTCTCTCTCCTCCCCCTTCTCTCTCCTCCCCCTTCTCTCTCTCCTCCCCCTTCTCTCTCTCCTCCCCCTTCTCTCTCTCCTCCCCCTTCTCTCTCTCCTCCCCCTTCTCTCTCTCCTCCCCCTTCTCTCTCTCCTCCCCCTTCTCTCTCTCCTCCCCCTTCTCTCTCTCCTCCCCCTTCTCTCTCTCCTCCCCCTTCTCTCTCTCCTCCCCCTTCTCTCTCCCCCTTCTCATCTCCCTTCTCCTCCCCCCTCTCTCTCTTTCCTTTCTCTCCTCCCTCTCTTTCCTCTCTGTTCCCACTCTCTGTTCCCACTCTCTGTTCCCACTCTCTGTTCCCTCTTTCTCTTCCTTCCCTCTCTCTTCCCTCTCTCTCTCTGTTCCCACTCTCTCGCTTCCCTCTCTCTCTCGCTTCCCTCTCTCTCTCGCTTCCCTCTCTCTCTCTCGCTTCCCTCTCTCTCTCTCGCTTCCCTCTCTCTCTCTCGCTTCCCTCTCTCTCGCTTCCCTCCCTCTCTCTCGCTTCCCTCTCTCTCTCTCTCGCTTCCCTCTCTCTCGCTTCCCTCTCTCTCGCTTCCCTCTCTCTCTCGCTTCCCTCTCTCTTGCTTCCCTCTCTCTCTCGCTTCCCTCTCTTCTCTTTCTC
The DNA here is from genome assembly GCF_048569485.1 of Anomaloglossus baeobatrachus. Classification (NCBI taxonomy): domain Eukaryota; kingdom Metazoa; phylum Chordata; class Amphibia; order Anura; family Aromobatidae; genus Anomaloglossus; species Anomaloglossus baeobatrachus. The sequence goes on from NC_134353.1 coordinate 86,794,967, forward strand.
TCTCTCGCTTCCCTCTCTTCTCTTTCTCTCTACCCTCTCTCTTCTCTCTCTCTTCCCTCTCTCTTCCCTCTGTTTCCTCTGTTCCCACTCTGTTCCCTCTCTTCCCTCTCTTCTCTCTCTTCTCTCTCTTCTCTCTCTCTTCCCTTCCTCTCTCGCTTCACTCTCTCGCTTCCCTCTCTCTCGCTTCACTCTCTCTCTCTTCCCTCTCTCTCCCTCTCTCCTCTCGCTTCCCTCTCTCTCTCTTCCCTCTCTCTCCTCTCTCCTCTCTCTTCCCTCTCTCTTCCCTCTCTCTCCTCTCTCTCTTGCCTCTCTCTTCTCTCTCTCTCTCTTGCCTCTCTCTCTCTTGCCTCTCTCTCTCACCCCAGGCCAGGGCTTCTGTAAAAATGACAAAGAATATGCCGCCTGGGAAGTCTACCACCCGCACAATACTCGATTGAGTATCGAGCAGTGCAGAGCACATTTGCTCATCACTAGAAACTCGTTTCTGATGTACTCTTTATTCATTATATGCATTACATTGGTATGCAATGAATAAAAACTATGTCTGAAACTTGTTTGTGGTCCAATATGGGCTATTGGATTTTAATGGATTTATGGCTTTGGAATAAAACTACATTTTAAAGACCTCCGCTTGTGCTGGAATTTTTGTTCTTTTCTACAATTTACCCTTCACATGCTCCAAGGTTCCGTGCATGGGAAGCGTCTTAGTTTTGAGTGAGCTGAAATCTCTATTTTTTTTTACAAAAATAGGTTGTGGTTACAGATGTGCTTCTATGCCTATGGGCCCAAATACCCCCTCTGTCTCTGTAATAATATTGATCAACAATTACTTTACCATATTTGGTATAGGGTCCATACAAGCAGGTGTAAAGTAAAATCTAAAAATGACACATTGTACCCATCCTAAGGACCTAGTATAAAAAAGTGAGATGGGAATATGCATTTAGTGCTAAATGATGGTATAGGGCAAGTTATTGCAATCAGTATATGATAGCTGTGCGTTCACCTATGGTGCCCCCACTGATGGGGAAAATGGGGTGGGGGTGAGGCACTGAAACAGGCTGTGGCTCCTTCATTCCCAGACTTTAGGCGGGGGGTTAAATATTTGGATGGGGGAGGCCTACTTGGGGGGGGGGTGTGGATTGCTTTTTGGGGGGGGGGGGGCTTTTTGGGGTTGGTCTGAGGTCATATCCCAGTGTTCATTCAGTGTTGGCTATCTACCATAACATGCTAAAAGAGTAGTGCCGCTTTAAATATTTTTTGAGGCTCCATCAAGACCTTTTGGCACAGAAGTGTTCACTCTATGCTATCTAGAAGTTGACACTTGGCATGTCTGCTATTTTGTACTACAAGACCATGTGTCCTATATGCTAAATAGACCCCATTTTATTTGAGCTTGATGATTTCAAAGGCCCCAATTTATGTCACACTCTACAGTAGAACGACCCATCAAATATATTGTAAAAAAGTGCCTAAAGGTAATAAGAATAATGCTGTTTTGATTTTTTCCCTCGAAGCAACCAATCAGAGCTCAGCTTTAATCTCTTAACCTGCTCTGGTAATATGAAAGCTGCGCTGTGATTGGTTGCTAGGGGCAGCAAGGCAACAGAGACCGTTTTTAGGACTCTGCCTGTTGCTTTCTCTATGCTATCGTAGCCTGGCCGCCATGAATATACAACAGATGTGCCGAGGACAACGCGGCGTTATTAAATTACAATGTGTGTTTATATCCACATAATCCGATTCTAGCGCTGGCACACACACATTTCTTTGTATCTCTTCCCAATATTAAAGGGGAGGGGGCACGTCCCCACATATGAGTGTAATGAAAGATGTTCATGGCAGTAAACACTCCCAGTGTCCATAGACACGGCAATCTACAGAGAATAGACATGTGAATCTGATTTACCAAAATAACGACATTGTGCGGTCATCCTACAAAATATTCTTGATAAAAATCTCTGCGCCCCAATATTACATAGATACATAAAGGAGGAGTATTAGCTGGTCCGTCAGAAAAAAACTAGGCCCATCAAGTCGAGCTTATAATGCTACCATGTGAGCCCAATGCAGGGCGAAACACTTACAAAGCAGGTGGCTATTGCTCCACATTAGAGGAAAAAGTCCTTCCCGACACCAAAATCCATGGATCAACCTGCCATTTTCAGAAATGGAATACCCACAACTTGTAATATTAAGTCACTCAAGCCATCCAGGCCTTTATCCAACTTACTCAATGAATCAACATAGTCTCACTGCTCTTACAGTAAAGAATCTGCATCTATGATGATGATTAAACCTTCTTTCCTCTAGATGTAGCAGATGCACCTGTCAACATTGCTTGCCTAGTTGTAAAAAGATCATTAGAAATATATTTGTACTGTCCCTTCATATATTTGTACATTGTAATAAAATTCCCCCTAAGCCTTTGTTTTTGTAAAAGGAATTACGCCAAGACTGATAACCTGTCCTTGTACTGCACTCCATTAGAGCTGGGCGGACTCAAAGAAAACCGGGATCGGCAGGTCCCTGTTACCTTTTTTTTTTTTTTTTTTTAAAAAAAAAACAGTTCCAATCTGGAATCCGATTCCCTTATAAGCCTATGGAGATCAGAAACTGGAGATTAAAAATGTTGGTAAAAGGGATAGGGAAATAGGAGCGGGCGCACTGTACTCACCCATGCTATGTCATGGCAGCAAGTTGCTTCCAGGTCGCGCATTCACTTCCGGAGCAGCTTTCTTTGAATATACACTGCTTTCCTCGCCCACCGGTGCCTGTGATTGGTTGCAGTCAGCCGCGCCCCCTCACTAAGTGGCAGTGTGGCAGTGTGACTGCATGTCAGTTAACTGCTTCCATTCACAGGTGCTACGCTCATGTATATCGCAGGTTGGGGTCACACTAGAGTACGGCATCTGATGCAAGAGCATTGGATGCGATATGCTAATGACCCTCGGCTTAGGCTCTGCTGCAAGCGTGGTCCGAGTGCCATATGACTGTGACCCGATCCTGCGATAAGGTCATAGCTGTGGAGACTGAAGGGTTAATCCCCCCCTCATCTCCTCCATTGTCACCCTTTGTGTATATCGCTCTGAACTTGGATGTCATCCGAGTGCAGTCCGATGTTTCTCTTGCACCCATAGACTTGTATGGGTGCAAGTGATAGGAGACTTGCAGACAGGCCGGTGTTACACTTGCGTGTGACTCGCGCGAGTATTGAGTTACATCACCCGCAACGGCCTGCTGCTCTCTGGGCAGAAGCGTGCATCTGCATGTATTTCTATGCAGCTGCACGCTCATTGTCCGGAGGGTAGCAGGCCATTCCGGGTGATGCGGCTTAATACTCGCGCAAGTCACACGAAAGGGTAACACAGGCCACAGTTGCAGCAAGCTGTGATTTTTTTTTTTTTTTTTTCCTCAGTCTGATTAGGGCTAAGGAAAAATTTGCAGATGTGAGCTGCAGCATTGTTTTACATGGGGTGAGTCTACGTCAGTGTGACTTCACTCGTACAGTAAAAGTAAGCCTAAAAATAGCAACCTGGAGCCACCCGGAATTGTCGCATCGATTAGATGTTGACAAGTCTGGTGCTTTACCAAGCTCTTCTCAATTTCTCTGGTGCGGTGGCAATCTGGGTAATAAGGGGTTAATAACAGCCCACAGCTGTCACTAAGCACTAGGTTCGTGATGGCAGTGTCTGAGACACCCCCTCTTCACTAATCTGTAAGTGAAAGTAAATAAACAGACACTGAAAAAATCCTTTTATTTGGAATAAAATACAAAAACCACCTTCTTTCACCACTTTATTAACCCCCCAAACACCCTGCAGGTCCGAAGTAATCCACACTAGGTCCCACGGCAATTACAGCTCTGCTACATCTGTCACAGCGAGTGACCATAGAGCATGACTGCTCGCTGTGCGCTCCATAGAGAGAATGAATGAACCGCGATTAGCGGTGACTGATTGCAGTCACACGCAATCACACAGGCTGGGGGCACGTCTGACTGCAACCAATCACAGAGGCCAGGCCCTGCTCGTGGGCGGGAAAGCAGTACTGAGTGCATATGGATGAGCAATAATGAGCGGAAGCCGCAGGAGCAGAGTACAGCCGCACGGGAGCAGTTTACAGCTGCGACAGAGCCTCGGTAAGTATGAAGCGCTCGATTCATTCTTATTTTCTTTATTTTTCCTTTATTCTTCTTTTTTTTTAACTTCTTGAGTGCTGGATCCAGATCAAACAGCCGGAATCCCGGGCCCGGCACCTGGAAAACTTTGAAACCATGCGGATCCAGACTTTTATAGTCTAGGTCCATTCATCTCCACTCATTGCTTTAATATCCTTGGTTGCTCTTCTATGCACTTGCACTAGTTCAGCTTTGTCCTTCTTATACTTCAGAGACAAAAATTATACACCATATTCTAAGTGTGGATACACTAGTGACTTGTGTAGAGGAACAATTATCTTATTGTCATGAGCCTCTATAACTCTTTTAATACATCCCATGATTTTATTTGCCCTGGCATTCCTCACTTATGATGTCCAACAAAACACGGAGGCCTTTTTAGTGCCCATTTTACGTAGTATTTTACTATTTAGTACATAAAACTCTGCCTAAGTACATCACATTACATATATCTGTGTTAAATTTCAATTGTTATTTCTCGACTCAAACCTCCAGCTTACATAAATTCCTCTGTACTATTAAATAATGAACAAAAGCAAAGTAAGTTGTTCAGCTCACTAATATTGCAGTCCCGTAGTGAAAGTCTAGCGCACGGATGGTTAGGAAAACCAAGCAATAGCAAATAATATGTATAAATCCAGCGCAGTTTTATATTCAGTAAAAAAGTATTTCTTCTTTATTAGAATAAATTCATATATATATAAAATCCAGGGAATACAAAATCAATTCTAGCCCCAGGTCAGAGCGACGCGTTTCAACAAGTTGTTTTAATCATGGACCATGATTAAGACAACTTCTTGAAACGCGTCGCTCTGACCTGGGGCTAGAATTGATTTTGTATTCCCTGGATTTTATATATATCAATTTATTCTAATAAAGAAGAAATACTTTTTTACTGAATACAAGACTGCACTGGATTTATACATATTATTTGCTATTAAATAATGAAGGTCCCTGCAGTAAGGGCATCCCTTCTCTAAGAAGAGCTTACTCTCCATCCTGAACGTCCTAAATCAGGAATTTTCAGAACTGTCTTGTTGCGTTTTCTGCAATATTAAGATTATTTTGAGATATTAGAGTACTATTATATCTATATTTTCCTCCTAGGAAACCAGCCCTGCCATCTAGGCCAACAAGGTCATTTAATGAGATGTTTACAACGTCTGCCTCTCCCCACGGACAGGCCCAGACTCCAGAGAGTTCAGTGAACCAGGTACTGCAAGACAGTGACTAATTTCCACAATATTCTAAAGTTATTCCTTAGTTGTATCCAGTTTACTTGCCAATGATCATGGTTTTGCAAGGATAATCCCTTGAACTGGACCACAAAGGGCATGGACTGTTGCAAAGTAACAAGAAAAAATTGGTTGTTGGAATTGTTCTTGGTTTGGGGCTTTAATGTCCTAAATTTGGACGATAAATATTAGTAAATACCCTTAGATACGTGACTAATTGAGCTTAATATTTATATTGCACCACAGTCCAAAAGTCACAAAGATAAAAATGTGCCAACTCAGGGATCCTCTTATTGGGGTGTATTTATAATATTTATTAGCTCTGTGTACATGTCGTTTGTCTCACTGGTTATTTAGCTTCATATATATATACAGTATATACAGTATATATAATTTTTTTTAATTTTTTTTTTTTTTTTTATTATTATTTACTTTTTTTTTCTCTTATATCGGAAATCAGTTCCGCTAGTCTGCATACCCAGGGCAGCATTGTAAACCGTGGGGAGGCCCAAGGCAGGATGAGCGTCTAATGGAATTAATGGAATTTTATCTATTGGAAGTTACAATTTCATCTCAGCTCAACTTTTGACCATTCTGCTTTACAGTCCTGGGATTATATCCTCTTGGCAGTTTATAGTCAAGGCCAAAAATTTTAAGTTTGACACAAACATTTTTGTTTCTCAAAATTTGCTGGTTCGATGTTTTTGGATCTTTTAGTCATATTATTCTATGGTTACCAAAGTGCAATTGTAGGAATTTGGTGATGGACAAAGATTTTTCCAGCATGACAGAGACCATGTCATAAGGCAAAAGTGATAATTAAGTGACTCGGTGAATAAAACATTGAACTTTTGGGTCCATGGCCAGAAAACTGCCCAGATCTTAATCCTATTGAGAACCTGTGGTCAATTCTCAAAAATCAGGTTAAACAAAAACAGAAATTGGGAGAATCACCAAGCACTAATTAGAGAAGAATGGGTCATCAGGCAAGATTTATCCCAGAAGCCGATATCCAGCTTTCAGGACGAAGGGCAGACGTCTGGAAATAAAGGGACATCACTGTAAATATTAAGTCTTTACATAAACCTGATGTACTGTATTTGTCAATAAAAGTTTAAACACTTATGAAATACTTATAACGGTACACATCAATAACCATAGAAACATCTGACTAAAAGATCGAAAAGCACTTAAGAGGCAAACTTTGAGAACCACAACTTGTCAGTCTCAAAACTTTTATCCATTATATTTTCTGTGATTTCAGATATTGGTCCGGCCATTTGTAGAAGTTTCATTCCAGCGCACTGTGTGCCAGACTTCAACAGCCGATGGGCCGAACCCCAACTGGAATGAGGAACTGGAGCTTCCATTTAGGTACACAGGGTCATATTAATACTGGAAACACTGGACCAGTGTGATATTAACATTACAGAGCATAAAAGGTTTCAAAAATTCTTCAATTAAGTGAACTAATAGGGTGCAATGCAGTGTTCACATAATACTACCATATAGTACCATGCCCAGAGCTATACACCGTGTCAGACTAGAGTTCCTTGGGACCACCAGAGGAGAACATTACTTGGGCTCACCATACGGCTATATAGAAATAAACCAAGCCCAATACTTGTATTGTTAATAGCACCACACACTATTGGAATAACATTGCCATGCAATTCTCAGATATCGGTGCTTGGTATCGTAAACTGGTAAAGAGGAAGGTGATATACCACGTTGACCACTTTGGTGCCCTCACTATACCCCAGCCCCACATCCTGACCAGTTGCACAATTTATCTTCTATGCTTTTGCCTCCTTCTAGGGCTCCCAATGGTGATTACAGTACGGCCAGTTTACAGTCTGTTAAAGACGACGTTTTCATCAATGTCTTTGATGAAGTTTGCTTCGATATTTTAGAGGTAAGGGGTACGCAGGGTTATACGCCTATGCACCATTGAATTTGACAGGTTTAAAGGTTACAGTAGTGTAATGATAATCATTTATCACAGGATGATCGTGAGCGAGGAAGTGGAATCCATACAAGGGTGGAGAGACATTGGCTGGGATCCATCCGAATTCCCTTCACTACAATCTATTTCCAGGCCAGGGTAAGTAGATTCACATCAAAAGACAGAAAGCAAGAGGAATGATATTACGCTATATTAAACAATCATTAAAAGTGAGACTGAGTCCTTAAAGGGCATTTCTCAATAGGCTCAACCCTTCTAAGCCATTTATCTGGGCACTCAGGTCATAGAAAGCGGAATAAAATGATGCTTTGATATTTGTGATCTGATATCTTATTCCAGAGAAATCCACAGTTTTCTTATATGTAAATGAGCTATTAAGATCTTTGGGCTGGACATAGAGCTCCCTAGGAATCTGCCTCCAGAGATTATTTTAAATGAAAGGAGGCATTACCAATGTGAGACTTAATCAGGAGAGCAAGTAAGGAATAACGTTTGGAACTCCATTCTAAGTCTGAACTGGGTGCAAAACCCTAAAAAAAAATCACTATATGGAGATAAGGTATGCACACCAGTGACTATGCAAGGGGAATACATGTAATAGCAGAAACTGCTGTGTGAATACTGACATGAAAAATTTCTCTTGATTCATATGTTCATGGCAGTAATGCAGATTCCATTTTTCACATATTCACTCTTGCATATAGCTATTGGATTTTTCATGTCAGTATTCACACAGCAGTTTCTGCTATTTCATGTATTCCCCTTACATAGTCACTGGTGTGCATACCTTCTCTCCATATAGTGATGTTTTTTAGGTTTTTGCACCCAGTTCAGACTTAGAATGGCGTTCCAAAAGTTATTCCTTATTTGTTAGTAGTTTTTCGTTTGTGAACCCTCCCCACTCACACCTATTGCCAATCCACATCATACGCATAAATAGCCTGGGTCTCAGCTTCCCATACACGGTAAGTTTTTTTTAACTGCATGAGAGGACACACACAAGCTAGGGACCCCAACGTAGAGAAATACTTTGGCGTAGTGTTGGGGCTTTGTTGCATTGATCAATTCAGTAGCTAAATTTCTCTTTATTCATATGTTTATGGCAGTAATGCAGATTCCATTTTTCACATTTTCACTCTTACATATAGCTATTGGATTTTTCATGTCAGTATTCACACAGCAGCTTCTGGTATTACATGTATTTCCCTTGCATAGTCACTGGTGTGCATACCTTATTTCCATATTTTAATCAGGAGAGCAGACTGTCAGTCATTACATGTCTCACACTGGTTATGTCTCTTTTAATTTAAAATATGCTCTGACACATTTTCATGCAGAGCAGTGTCTTGCCCAAAGATCTCAACAGCTAATTTACATCTTTGGAAAAATGTGTATTTTTCTGGAATAAAACATCGGATCACAGACATCAAGGTATCATTTTATTCAGCTTCCTATGACCTACATGACCATATGGACGGCTTCATAGGGTTGATCCTACTGACAAACTCCCTTTAAAGGGGCATTCCAGTTCTAGCATTTTTTTTTTTTTTGTTTAACTGTTTATGGTCTGCCCATAGACATTAAATGTTCAGACGGTCCATGTTCTACTTTGAAGTGACAATCTAAAATATCCCTGCATATTAGAGCAGCTGCACATAATAGTGAAGTAGTGGAGAAGCTGTAACACCCTATAGAGAAGGCAGGGATCGTTTGTTACCGTATCTGACATCCTCATCGCTGTATACACAGCACTCAACAAGCACTGTGTATATAGTTTAGGATGCACTACTTGTGACTCCTCCTCCTGACCGAACGGTCATGTGATCACTGGATATAGGTAGGGAGCAGGAGCTGCTGGGTCCTAGGAGACTTGGTCATCTCTTTTGGGCAGCCAGGGGGTTGAATTTCTCTTGTAACTGAGGCTAATATACCCACCCCAGTTACAGAGGAAAACAAGTATTTAAATATAGAAATGCCCCCAAAGGTCTTTTAAAACCTTATGAGGAGCACAATATGTGAAATAAGTGAAAAAGAAATAAACAGTGAATAAAAAGCTGGTAAAAAAATATTGTCTATGCCAATTCTTATCCTTGTTACTATCCTTACTCCCATAAAAAAGTCTAATATATTAAATTTATTGTTACAGAAAAGGGAATACATTTTTAAATGTAGTTTACTAGTCCTTTGTTGTCATAACCAAAATAAAAAATGAGAAAAACAGACCCGTAGTTCTTTTTTTTCCCCACTGATATCTCCTGGTATCGGCAAAAAAAGAAAAAGAAATATGAAAATAACAAACATTAAGCTTAAAATTTTTTTTAAAAAAATTGCAAAAATTATTTGAATATCCAGACTTTTTTTTTTTTTTTACATTTCTTTAAACACATGTATGAAACTATATTACTAATGGTAAAAGCATATGTGGAGCCCCTGACCTGGTCAGGCACCACAGAGTATTGCACCTGTGGTGCCCTGGACAAGCCAGGTCGTCACAGGTACTACACCAACACACCCCACACCCCGGCTAGGCACACCTAGGTCAAACACAAATCCTTGTTTCCTTCCTCCAGGGGCTGATGTCCACACCAGGGGGTGGGCCAGGCGGTTGGCCCCGCCCACCGAGGAGTTCACAGTCCTGGAGGCGGGAAAAGTAGTCAGATTAGTTTGGAGAGCGAAGTGGTAGAGGAGCAGCCTGACTGTGTCCGGGTGTGTGGCCCGGGCACATACAGCAAGGTTGGCAGACGGTGGTGACCGTCTGCAGGAGAGGCTGATTGGAGTGAACCGTAAGGACCGGGGACGGGCGGTGGCCCACCGGTACCGGATCGGGGAGTGAAGAGAAGCCAGCACCCTTCGGCAGGGCCTACGGACCCCGACCAGGCTAGGAGTCGCCGTAAAACTGGTCAAATCCGTTAGCGAAGGGAACCTCCGGGGTTTCCCAGCAGTCAAGACCCGATTGAAAGCAACAGCTCACACCGTAAAGGGAAACACAGTCACCGCCAAGGCTACAGTTCCCAGGGCCAGAGCCTGCGGGCAAAAGGGGCTCCCTCAGCATCCATCCAAGCTGGGGAGCGGGTTACCGGTGGGAAGCCACTGGAAACGTAAACACAATACAGGTGCAGGGAAAGGCAGTCACCATCAACCTACCGGGAGGAGAACAACCGCAGCCGCCTGTGGGACTCGTCCATCCAGCCGTTTGCTTGACCAGAGACTCCGTGTAAATTACTGGCTGAGTGAGTACCACCGTGCCGTGCGGCACAGCGCTGCCCCCGCGACCCTGCACCTCACCGGGGCCCCGGGACAACCAACCCCCCTACCCACGGAGGGGAGAATCAACATCCAAGCTGCTCCCTGTCATCGCTTCCGGGATCCCCGTCCAGAGCAGCGGTGGTGTCACAACTTCACCACAACAGTGGGTGGCGTCACGGACAATATCCCCAAACCACACACCAAACCCCCCTTTCACTCACGGGCGAGGAACGCCGCTCGAGTCCCCGGGATCCGGCCCACCACTCGAGCCACCACCAAGCAGCAGCAGCCGGACCCGAGCAGTGGGTGAGCGCAGCGTCCCCTCCTCCGCCCGCGACAACTTGGCGTCACGAACAGGATCTTACCGCTCTGCCGTCTGGTAGAGGTGCACCTTGTGACCGCCGGAGGTGTCCGGCTGAAAATTTGGAGAAGCCGCCATTTTGGGCGCGAAAAGTCCCCGCTCGAGCGTCTTCCCGAGCGAAAGCTGAAACCCTGCCCCTATAGAGGAGGAGTCGGAAAAAAGACTAAGGGGGACGGATGGCGTCTGGCCGCATGTAGCCCGAGGCTATAAAAGCAGGGACGCCAGGACCCTGCGGCCATCTTTATTGTTCCTGGAAAAGGCCGCTGCAGCGATGCACCAACCGTCCCGCAGCACCGTAGCCCCCGCGCCCGGGACCGCGGCGTAGGTGGAGGTTCGGACCACCCAGCTACAACAACGGTTGCAGATCCGCGTGCAGCTCCTCTTGGAGGAGTGGGAGGCCGACATGGCAGAGGTGGTGGCGGCTATAAGAAGACACGAGGTGGAGGAAGATTTGGAGGAGCGGGTAAGAGACCCACGCCCCTGGATTCCGGAAGGATCGGCCACTGTGGCTGAGGGGCCCGGCCCGTGCCCGCTCACCCTGCTGCCTCCCCCGCTATCCGCGTTAGTCGCTACCGCCCCGCCACTAGGCCCGCTACCCGCCCCACCGGTAGCGGTACCCTGCCTGTCCGCCCAAGCGGACCGACCTGCAGCCGAGGCCCGTGACCATGCAGCACCGCTCCCTTGGAAGACACCAAAGGCCGAGCCCGTCGGTGAAGCTGTACCAGAGGCACCGGTGACCGTGCCTGACCCCGTACCAACCCCGGCAGCCCGTCTCATGCTGGAGGAGGCGGAGGCTCAGCAGGTGAGGATCCGTGTACCCGTTCCCTACACCTCGGCTGAGGTTGCGCCGGGTCGCCGCTGTAAGGCAGCACCCCAGGCCAAGTCACCGCGGGACCTTCCAACCAGATTGCCAGTGGTGGGCAGCGTCAAGGAGGTCTCGCGGGGCCCGACCCGTGCGCAGGGGCCTGCAGCAGCCCCGTATTGGGACAGGGAGCTGACACTGCTGGGCCTGGAGATTGCCGAGAGGGAGAGGAGGAAGGTGGAGCTGGTGGCCCGCACTATTGAAGAGAAAGAGCACCTCCGAAGAGTCACCTTCCGGGTGCGAGGCCCGAGATATGAAGGACAGGTGCGGAGATTTGATACCCGAAGGGGGTATGGCTTCATTTACGAACCGGGCCTGGAGGCCGAAGTTTTCGTGGCTCGAAGAGATGTAAATGACCACTTACCAGAAGACCATCCCAGCCACAATCTGCTCCCCGGTGATCTCGTCAACTACACCCGACATTGTGGAGAGAGGCGATGGTACAACCTGGGTGTCCGGCTGAGAGTAGGCCAGGGGCTTCAAGCGCCCACTCAGCCCTCCACCCCGGTCGGTGAGGTGGACCTAAAGTGAAGCCGGCGGTCCTCCGCCAAAAAGTTGTCCCCGTTGGGACCATTAGCGCACCGTTGTTG
>NC_134353.1:86812406-86836662 GCF_048569485.1 Anomaloglossus baeobatrachus
TGCACAATCCTGGGTTATAGAGCACTCCTTAGGGTATGTTCTCACGATGAGTGTTACTTGTGTTTTTGACGCTGCTTCCACAACGCAGTACAAGCAAAGTGGATGGGATTGAGGCTATGTGCGCAAGTTGCTTTTTTGTGTGTTTCTTTACTGCATATAAAAAAGCCTGTTTTTGGCAGGAAAAACCAGCAGAAAAAACACACATTTTTGCCACTTTTTTTCACTCCTTTCTATTCTTTTTTTCATGTTTTTTTTCATTTATTGAAAAAAAGCAGAAAGAATTGCCATGCTGCTTCTTTTTTCTGCAACAAAATCTGCAAGAAAAAAAGAAGCAAACTGCGCACGGCAAGTCAGGATTGTCATAGACTTTAATACAAACATTTCCATAGTTCCTACTAAAGGATGTCAAAAGACATTATAGACTACTCCAAAAGGACTACATGAACAGCAAAGAAAAATGGAGTTTCCAAGTCAATAAAAATTGTAAATTTTATTTTATCACATAATAAATTGAATAAATTGATTCCAAAAGATCATATACAAAAATACATTACAGAAAAAAGTGAGGCAAAAAAGGGGAGGAAAATACCCCCAGGCAAGGTGATATGGCTACAATTACATGTGGGGGTTAAATATTAACTTTTTCCAAGAAGGGTACAATCCAATTACAACTGCATTCCTATCAGCAGTGGATTAGTCACAATGGACGTTAAGGCCCCGTCACACTAAGCAACATCGCTAGCAACATCGCTGCTAACGAACAACTTTTGTGACGTTGCTAGTGATGTTGCTGTGTGTGACATCCAGCAACAACCTGGCCCCTGCTGTGAGGTCGCTGGTTGTTGCTGAATGTCCTGGGCCATTTTTTAGTTGTTGCTGTCCCGCTGTGAAGCGCACATCGCTGTGTGTGACAGCGAGACAGCAACAACTAAATGTGCAGGCAGCAGGAGCCGGCTTCTGCGGACACTGGTAACCAATGTAAACATCGGGTAACCAAGAAGCCCTGTCCTTGGTTACCCGATATTTACCTTTGTTACCAGCCTCCGCCGCCGGCTCCTGCTCTGTGCACATGTAGCTGCAGGACACATCGGGTTAATTAACCCGATGTGTGCTGTAGCTAGGAGAGCAGGGAGCCAGCGCTAAGCATTGTGCGCTGCTCCCTGCTCTGTGCACATTTAGCTGCAGTACACATCGGGTAATTAACCCGATGTGTGCTGTAACTAGGAGAGCAGGGAGCCAGCGCTCAGTGTGCGCTGCTCCCTGTTCTCTGCACGTGTAGCTCCGTGCGCTGGTAACCAAGGTAAATATCGGGTTGGTTACCCGATATTTACCTTAGTTACCAAGCGCAGCATCTTCCACGCGGCGCTGGGGGCTGGTCACTGGTTGATGGTGAGCTCACCAGCAACTCGTGTAGCGACGCTCCAGCGATCCCTGCCAGGTCAGGTTGCTGGTGGGATCGCTGGAGCGTCGCAGTGTGACATCTCACCAGCAACCTCCTAGCAACTTACCAGCGATCCCTATCGTTGTTGGGATCGCTGGTAAGTTGCTTAGTGTGACTGGACCTTTAGTAAACTGCAGTTATTTGCTTACCCATTTAAATTCACAGTTGTCTCCACAGGAGGTTAATGTGCCCACCAGAATATAATAGAACCCTCCAGAAATAGAAATAGAACCCTCCAGAAATAGAAACAGTCAGACGACTGCCGTTTCGCACTTTCAGTGCTTTAGCTGGTCTGCTGGACCAGCTGAGGCACTGAGAGAAAGTACGAAATGGACGTCGTCTGACGTGTCGGGTGGGCCTCTCCCTCCCCGCTAGCCCAAGTGTGTAACCTCCACATGTAAATAAAGAAATTCCTGTACAGCAAGAACCGGTGAGTGCCGATTTCCTTATAATTCTAGCTTTATTGAAAGGATGACACACCAGAGACCAAAAAAAAGCAGGGTAAAAAAATCCATGAAAAAACGCAAGCAAACGAAAGTGCCGACATGGTGTAGAAGCTCTGCAGCGTCACATACTTAACTGACCCTGATCGTGGGGAAGTAGCCTTACTATATAATGGTCGTCATTTATCAAAGGAGATTAAGGGTGTATATACACTGGCCGATCTCAGACGTTAAAGGGAACCTGTCATGTTAAAAATGGTAACTGATTTGCAGACCAGATGTTTTAGAGTGGGAGGAACTGATAAATTATGTGAGAAATGTTTCAGTAAAACTTACATTGTTTATAAAAATCCCCACGGTTATTATGTACATGAGTCCAGTGGGTGACTTGATCAGTTATTGATTCATATATGTACATCCACACACACATATATATATATATATATATATATATATATATATATATATACATACATACATACATACATACATACATACATACATACATACATACATACATACATACATACATACACACACACTCCTACCTACTGATTCAGGTCATTCCCATACCGTATGTTTATAATGCATGGTACCTGTTTAGTTTGACAGTCGAGAGGATGAGAAGTTGCTTCAGGCCGTGGAGAAGTTCCTCAGTGAAGCTGCCTTAAAGTTCCCCAGCCGGCAGTGCCTGAGCACCGTCACCGACATCAACGGCACCACCGTGTTTGTGACCCGATATATCAAGGCCTTGAAGCCTCCACAGGAACTGCTTGATGCTGATCCAAGTAATGTGCAAGCAACGAGTGTGAGTCCCCGACAAATCCTACATATCTATGTGATGACTGTACCTGGTGTGTACATAAAAAGAGAACTGGTCACCAGTCTGTGACTGCCCTTTTTTATTTAACAGAAGTGATTTTTTTTACATATAAGTTATTGTGAAAAGAGCTCGGAACGCTCCCTAATTAAACCTTTTCTCCGACGCCTCATTGGGGGACACAGGACCATGGGTGTTATGCTGCCTATCCATAGGAGGACACTAAGTAGATGCAAAAGCATAGCTCCTCCTCTGCAGTATACACCCCCTGGCCGGGCCAGGCAGCCTCAGTTTTAGCTTAGTGTCTGTAGGAGGCACTTCCTTTCAAGGTTTGTTATTTTTTGAGGGCGACTGTTTCCTTTTGGGACCGATCTCCCACTACGATCAACGAGCGGGAATGTGGAGTTGCGCCTCCACGTACCCCGTCCTGCGACGCTGGATCCTGGGCTGAACGACGGGTTCCACAGACACCGATTTTCTAAAGCCCAAGGTGGAGGCCTATGCCCCTATAGCCAAATTTTTCAGCCCCTCTTTGCAGGCTCTGAGTTGAATATGGCACCAATTCCTCAGCCCCTCTTTGCAGGCTCTGAGTTGAATATGGCACCGGCGTGACTGGACACAGCAAGCTGAATCTGCTATTCTCACTGCCTGGAAAGCAGTGTTGAAGGTGAGATCCCCCCTGACTGGTTTCCCTGACAAAGGGAGAAAAGATGCTGCAGGGAAGGCCCCAGGACATCTACAGTATTTATTATGAGAAAGTCCCTTGCTGGGCAAGGAGGAGAGAAGGATCCTGAACACAGAGGGTTAACTTTTCTCTAGCTTGCTGGCTGGAGGAGGGTGGAAGCCACTCCTGTTTGCAGAGAATCTGCACAGATAATTTCCTGGTGGCAGGGGGAGTGCACAGAGCTCAGGGGCTCACGCTGTTTATTTGCTCTGTTTTATTTGCTCTAGCAGAAAAGGCTGCTGATAACCACCAGTGACAAGCTGTGTGCTGACTGGAGGGAGAGGGAGGAAAACTATCAGAAGCTCCCTTCCCGCCGTTTTTTACTACCCACAGCGGGGGGGGCACACTGACTTCATCTTTGCGCTCTTTTAGCGCTAAGCCCCGTTTCGTGGCCGCGATAAGCCCCGCCCCCCTCAGGAATGCGTGCGAAGATCTCCATAGAGCTTCATCCTTCCTGAGGACAGGGCCATCGGCTGATTCGGGTAAGGTGCTTGCTTCACTTGCAGCTCTGCTGAGCATTGCTCCCCCTCCTGGCATACTCCTATTAGGAACATGCAGAATTCTAAGGGCACTAAGAGTGCTAAGGCCCACATACTCTATTATTCAGCCTGCACTGCCTGCCATGCTGAGTTACCACGTAAACGCACCTCTTCTCTCTGTGAGTCCTGTGTCCCTATAGCTCCCCAAGACCCCCCTTCCACCACTGCCGCAACCGTCAGCCCAGAGCCTAGGGCTCCCAGCCCACCGGAATGGGCACAGTTTCTGTCTCAATCCATGGAAAAACTGTCACAGAACCTGGTGCTGGCTATGCAATGTCGTCCTCCACACCCTTCTGGGTCCCTGGACGGAACGCAGCCTGAGGATACCCCTATGGAGGATCCTTCTGAGGTAATCCGAGCACATGCTTCACCGGTTGCAGGGATCAGGAAAAGAGCACACGGCCGGGTGTCTCCAGCGGGCTCTCCCTCGGGAGCACACAGGGCAGGCTCTCCCACACGCTCCACGACTTCTGAAGATTCCTTGGTTTCACCCTCCCCAGATGATCAAACTGCAATAGACTCCCTTATAGCAGCAATCAACCAAGCTCTGCATGTGGAGGATACCCCATCCACTACCACTGATCATGTGGTCTCCTTTAAGAGGGCAAGGAAACCCCAAAAGGTTTTCGCTGATCACCCAGAGTTTCAGGATATCCTCCCAAAGCAAAGGGAGAAGCCTGACAGGCACTTCGGTAACCGTAAACTCATGGAGTCCCAGTACCCTCTTGCCCCACCTGCCCCTAAGGGCTGGGCCGATCCGTCCTCGGTCGACCCCCCGGTCTCCCGCCTTGCCACAAAAATGCTCCTGTCGTTACCCAATGGTTCCTTCATCAAGGACCCGACAGACAGACAGGTGGAGCACCTCCCCCGCTCTGCCTTTGAGGCTGCGGGTTCCTCCCTCTCGCCCTCCTTTGCCGCTGTGTGGGTCGCAAAGGTGATCTCGGTCTGGGCAGAATCCCTTAACACTTCGCTTGAGGAATCCCAGTTCCCTCATTCCGTCACAGAGGTAACAGCTCAAATTTGCCGCCACGGCGGAGTACCTCATGCAGGCCTCCATTGATGCTGCTACCTGCGCAGCTTTTGCCGCCTTAAATACCATAGCCATCCGTAGAGCTCTCTGGCTCCGACCATGGCGAGCGGACTCTGCTTCCAAGAAGTCTCTCACAGGCCTTCCCTTTTTTCCAGACCGATTGTTTGGCGAACGTCTGGACAAGCTCATTTCTGACGCCACGGGAGGAAAAAGTACCTCCCTTCCCCAGCTGAAGCCCAGGACGACCTTCACCAGACGTCCACAGTCCTCGTTCCGCTCCTTTCGGAACTCATTTGGTTGGTCGACATCCCGCTCTTCCCCCGCCACTAGCCGCGGACTACACAGGGACCGATCTTCTCAGCTCTCCCCGAAACCCACTTCGTCATGGCAGCCTAGACCGAAACAGTCCAGGACTAGGGAGACTCGTCCACGACGTTTTTCCCCCCTCGTGACCCCTTTGGCGCCCCGGAAGACACACTCATTGTAGGAGGTCGACTGCGGCTCTTTTCAACACATCTGGGCTGCCGCCTCAGACGACAAATGGGAGCAAGACCTTGTGTCTTCCGGTTACCACATAGAATTTCGGACCAGACCCCTGAGTCGGTTCCTTCTCTCAAACCCCCCAAAGACTCGAAAATGACGCGAGGCCTTTTTCTCAGCAATCCACTCGCTCCAAACAGCAGGAGTGATAATACCCGTCCCGGACGACGAGAAGTTCAGGGGTTTTTATTCCAACCTCGTTGTGGTCCCCAAAAAGGATGGGGTCAGTTCGACCCATCCTGGACCTCAAACACCTGAACAAACATGTGCACGTACGGAGATTCAGAATGGAGTCCCTAAGGTCCATTATTGCATCCATGGTCGAAGGGGAATTCCTTGCCTCCATAGATATCAAGAACGCGTACCTGCACAAACCCATCGCTCCAGATCACCAAAAGTTCCTCCGCTTCACAGTTCAGGACTCCCATTTTCAATTCGCAGCCCTATCCTTCGGCCTTGCCACCGCACCAAGGGTCTTCACCAAAGTCATGGCGGCCGCCATGAGCGTCCTTCACACCAGGGGAGTAGTCGTTCTCCCTTACTTGGACGACTTCCTCATCAAGGCCCCTCCTTCCGCGACTGCTCAACCAGCGTACAGATGACCTTGGACACCCTATCCCGCTTAGGGTGGCTACTGATTCTAGACAAATCATCCCCAGTCCCAGCACGATCCATCACCTTCCTGGGCATGTCCCTGGACACCCGTCGGGGCTTGATCTATCTCCCTCAGGACAAGGCGATCGCTCTTCGACAAGCAGTACGCTGCCTTCTACGTCCTCCATCTCGCTCCATTCGATTCAGCATGAAGGTGCTCGGCAGGATGGTGGCAGCTATGGAGGCAGTACCTTTTGCTCAACTGCACCTCCGCCCACTGCAGCTAGTCCTTCTAGCTGCCTGGGACAAGAGCCCCTCCTCCCTGGACAAACATCTTCACCTGACGCCTTCAGTCAGGTATGCACTCCGCTGGTGGCTTCGGTCCGCATCCCTATCGAAGGGGAGATCTTTTCTCCCAGTGAACTGGCTGGTCCTGACCATGGACGCCAGCCTCCTAGGCTGGGGAGCAGTGTACCGGCACCACACTGCTCAAGGACGTTGCCCCAGGAGTCTTCCCTACCCATAAACATCCTGGAAATCCGCGCGATCTTCCTCGCTCTCAGGGCGTTCTGCCCTCTGCTAGCGCGTCGTCAGATTCGAGTCCAATCGGACAATGCGACAGCTGTAGCTTATATCAATCGGCAGGGGGGCACCCGCAGCAAAGCGGCTTATCTCGAGGCCCACAAGATCCTCAGCTGGGCCGAGTCGACGGGGTCAGTGATATCAGCGGTACACATACCGGGGGTAGAGAACTGGGCAGCAGACTTTCTAAGTCGCCAAGGCCTGGCCGCCGGAGAATGGTCTCTCCACCCAGAAGTGTTTCTACACATCTGCACTTGCTGGGGCACACCAGACGTGGATCTAATGGCCTCAAGGTTGAACGCAAAGGTACCCGCGTTCATAGCCAGGTCACGCGACCCGCAGTCCATCGGCGCAGATGCTCTAGTCTGCTCCTGGCACCACTTCCGCCTGCCTTACATATTACCTCTACCCCTGCTGCCGCGGGTAATCAGGAAGATCAAGGCAGAGGGAGTCCCGGTGATACTGATAGCACAGGACTGGCCCAGGCGCGCCTGGTACGCCGAATTAGTACAAATGCTCGCAAACTTACCGCGGCGACTTCCAGACATTCCAGTCTTGCTGACCCAAGGGCCCATTTCCCCAGTTCCCTTAAAGGGCAGGTCTCAGCGCTCTCAATCTTCTACGAATGCCGCCTGGCTCAAAAACCGCAAGTCAACACCTTCCTGCAGGGCGTTTCCCATCTAGTTCCCCCGTACAAACGGCCGCTGGACCCATGGGACCTTAATCTCGTTCTGGACGGTCTCCAGAGGTCTCCCTTTGAACCTCTCAAGGAATCCTACCTTGCTCTTCTGTCCTGGAAGGTAACGTTCCTGGTGGCAGTTACGTCCATCAGACAGGTTTCGGAGCTGGCAGCACTCTCTTGCCGCGAGCCTTTTCTGATCTTTCACCAGGACAAGGTGGTTCTGCGCCCCTTCCGGTTTTTCTTCCAAAGGTTCCTAACCCGTTTCATTTGAACGAGAACATTGTTCTGCCTTTCTTTTGTCCACACCCAGTTCATAGGTTGGAAAGGTCTCTGCATTTGTTAGACGTCGTCAGAGCTCTCAGATATTACATATCCAGGACAGCCCCCTTTAGAAAAACTGACTTTGTTCGTCATTCCTGAGGGGCCTAAGAAGGGACAGGCAGCTTCAAAGGCAACTCTGGCTCGCTGGATTCGCTCTGCGATCCAGGAAGTCTACCGCTTGCAACTCAAGCCCATTCCTAGTGGGCTGCGGGCTAATTCCACGCGAGCAGTTGGCGCTTCGTGGGCCATTCGGCATCAGGCTTCAGTGGAACAGGTGTGTAAGGCTGCGACCTGGTCTAGCCTACATACTTTTTCAAAGCATTACAGAGTCCATACCCAGTTTTCAGCTGAGGCAAATCTGGGTAGGAAAATTCTGCAAACGGCAGTAGAGCACCTCTCTCAGTAGGTGCTCCAGGCTGTCTGGGACTGGTTCCTAGTCCTTGGGTTGCGTTATCTTGTTGTTTTACTTTTCCCACCATGGATTGCTTTAGGACGTCCCATGGTCCTGTGTCCCCCAATGAGGCGTCAGAGAAAAACGGATTTTTGTGTACTCACCGTAAAATCGTTTTCTCTTAGCCATCATTGGGGGACACAGCACCCACCCTGTTGCCCTGTTGGGCCTTGGTTCTCTCAGTACCTTATTTGGTTATGACTCTTATTTTCTCTTGTTCCTCTGTTGAGAAGATTTTACTGTTTTTTTGTTTTTTTTTCTCCTACTGCTTGTGTACTAAAACTGAGGTTGCCTGGCCCGGCCAGGGGGTGTATACTGCAGAGGAGGAGCTATGCTTTTGCATCTACTTAGTGTCCTCCTATGGATAGGCAGCATAACACCCATGGTCCTGTGTCCCCCAATGATGGCTAAGAGAAAACGATTTTACGGTAAGTACACAAAAATCCGTTTTTCTAGCACAAGTCGGATCCAAACTTTCAGGTTGTGGGATCCCAGCATTCGGAGTGGAAACCCTGCGCTACCCCTCCTGCTGTGAAAGTCACTAGTTTTCATGAGATCTCTTTGCATTGACCCAGCGCTGCCTCATCCACTTTGGTAAACGCTCTAAGGATGCCACTCGTCAGTAACCGCTTAGTTAAAGGGGTACTCCCATCTCCAAGATCCTATCCTAATATGTAGTAGAAGTAATAACAATAATATTAGCAAATTCCTCCAATTAGAAATGTAGTATTTTTCTGCTGATTCACTGTCTCTTACCTCATGTGCAGGTCATTGCAGGACCTTAAGTATACATGGTGACGACCACGCATGTAGTGACAGTTGCTAGTGGTCATAACCATGGATACCTAAAATCCTGCAGTGTCCTGAACATGAGGTAAGTGACATAGTGAATCAGAAGAACTATAATACATTTCTAATTGGAGGTATTTACTAATAATATTATTATTATTACACCTACTACATAGTGGGATAGGATCTTTGAGATGGGAATACCCCTTTAAGGATACGACATTGCTGGGTCAGTGTATAGCACCAACAGGGCAGGGGTTAAACGTACTCGTCACCGGGTCGGTGATGTCGGGTCTGGGATGTCACGGGTGGCCCTGCCTGGCTTCGTGGCCCCGAGGTGTACAATAAAAGGGATGGATGATGGCGATGTTGGGAGTAGTAGTTGTCTCATGATGTCACCTGCGGTACGCGGCCAGGGATTAGCCGCCACTGCGGTCGCTGTCCCCTGGGGCGGGTGATGTCACAGCTAGGGTAGGTCAACTTCCCGCAGATGAAGCTAGGCCCCAGGGAGGATGATGGGGGTGGCGGTCTATGGTGGCGTGCGCTGGGATGTAGGACTGAGGAAGCCGACAATAACTGGACAACACAAGCCGGTAGTTTCTTTTACCTTTTACTTGTCAGTTGTTACGGTCCTGAGTTACATTGGTCCGGTCAGCCTGGTAACAGTGGGGAATCTCTCCTTGCAAGGTGGGTTGGAGGTATTCCTTAGTGCGCTTTGTGTATGGGTCGCTGTGCCCTGAAGCAGCAGAGCGTCCCTCTTCTTAGATGCTATATGCCTCGCCCCTTGTGGCGGGCAGCAGGAGCCGGATGCAGGGCCTGCTTGTATTTTTTTTAAGATTTATTAACAGAAGCGATAAAATACAAAACGCTTCCACAATTTATTCCAACCCAATAGAATTAGTGCCAACAACACAATAGAACCATGTATCCCCCCCTCCAATAATTTGTTCTAAATATTACCTATAAATACAGAAACTATATGATGATTGCTCTGTTCCCCTATAAAAGGGGTCTTGATCATTTAGATTGATATAATCAGAAAGGTACTCATCAACAGTGTATGAGGGGGACCTTAATGATATTCAATGTAAGTCGAGCAGTATAGAATTACCCCTAATCAGTCCAATAGTCAAGAGTCCTAAAGTCAAGGCCCCTAAGAGCGTCGCATTACCATAACCCCTGATCAGACACTGGGGTGTAAATCTGAAATTGCTGATGAACACCATATTGAAGAGGAGGTTGTACAGTTGTCAACCTATATACCCCTAGTCGAGTTTTTTAGCCCATGGGCGACATTGCCAACTAATGCTTTCAGTTTTCTGATTGCACTATTAGACGTGCCACAATACCAAATGTATTTTTAGGGGGGGTGGTTTAAATTGTTTTTACGTTATGAGAATATGGGGGGGGGTCTATGAATGTTTATATATGGGGTTTTTTATAGTTAAAAAACCCACTATGCTGACATGTACGATACTCTGTAATACTGCAGTGTATTGCAAAATTACCAAAGTGCTGCGGATGTCGCCAATGGAAATCTGTGCCATCTGCACCCCGTAAGCAGACTCTGTCCTGACTCTTTTAGGCTCACCACGTACTGACGCTGGCCCAGATACAACCTATGGAGAGATGTGGCATGGTTTCTGGAAGAAAGTTCAATGTGTTTTTTAATCGTGTACATTATTTTTATTACCATAGGATGCAATATGGGGAGATTTTACATTTTCCAGGAATATCTGGTGCTGTAGCCTACACCATTTTAACCATATGACCGTGTCCCTAGCATGACATCTGTATTGATAAGTGACCGCAGATCTTTATTAATCTGACATTCTATGAATACATCCATCATTCTGTAGATCCATACTCGTGTATATTTCATATCTCCCACACAGGAGCTGGTGGCTCGATACGTGTCATTAATTCCCTTCCTGCCGGATAATGTATCGTTTGCTGGAATCTGCAATTTATGGAGTACATCAGATGTGAGTATACACGTACAGAGAGTAATGAAAACTGTATCCTGCTACATTTAGATTATAGTGCATATGTCGCGGGCGGGGAGGACGCCGTCGTTGCTGCGCCCTCGCTAACGCTCGGGTCCGGCGCTGCTGCGATCGCTGCTCGGTGGCTCGAGCGGTGGGCTGGATCCGGGGACTCGAGCTGCGCTCCTCGCCCGTGAGTGAAAGGGGTGGTTGGTTTGGGGGATTTTTGCTTTTATGAAATCCCTGGGGTTCCGGTCACATTCGGATCTGACTATTGACGGCGGCTCCAAGCCTGGTCGGGGTCCGATGGCCCTGCGTGTGTGTGCTGGCTTCACTTCACTCCCCGGTCGGTACCGGCGGGCCGTCGCCCGACCCCGGTCCTACGGTTCCACGTTGCCCCACCACTCCTGCATACGGCCACCACCGTCTGCCAACCTTGCTGTCAGTGCCTGGGCCACAAACCCAGACACCCAAGTGCTTGCTTTTCTCACTTCAAACTCCTACACTGTTCTCTCGCTTTTCCCGCCTCCAGGCCTGTGAACTCCTTGGTGGGTGGGGCCAACCGCTTGGCTCCACCCCACCTGGTGTGGACATCAGACCCTGGAGGGAGGCAACAAGGGTTTTGTGTTTGGCTGGTGTCACTGTCTAGTGGGGGTGGGGGTGTTTGAGTGTTATCTGTGACGACCTGGCTAGTCCAGGGCGCCACATGAGCGTACTTGTGCGTGTGTGTAGACTAGATCTCATAGAAGGTGCACTGCTTGTACGAGTCACTAGGACTTGTAGTAATAGAAGATTGCAATTGAAAGAGAATCTTTCAGCAGGATTTAACCCCCCCCCCCCCCAAACTTCAGTGGCATGTAAACGTTTGGACACCTCTAGTCAAAATTACTGTTATTGTGAATAGTGAAGCAAGTTGAAAATTGAATGATCTCTAAAAGAGAAAGTTAAAGATGACACATTTCCTTTGTATTTTGGGAAAAATGAATATATTTTCATCTTTTACATTTGAAACATTACAAAAAAGATAATGGGCCAATGCAAACGTTTTGGTTACCCTTGGAGATTTCTGTGCTCAGATAACTTTGACCAAGATTTCAGACCTTAGGTAGTCTGTTAGGTTTATGGCTTGTTCACTATCAGGTAATGGAAATTTCCCAGCTTTTTAAAAACCCAGCCTCCTCTAAGCTAAATATAACCAGCAGCCATGGGTTCTTCTAAGAAGCTGCCTAGCACTCTGAAAATGGTGGAGGCCCACGAAGCAGGAGAAGGCTATAAGATGATAGCAAAGCGTTTTCAAGTTGTCCTTTCCTCAGTTCAAAATGTAATTAAGAAATTACAGTTAATAGGAACAGTGAAGACCAAGCACAATTTCTGTGAGAGCTGCTAATAGAATTGCTAGAGGGGTGAATCAGAACCATCACCTGACTGCAAAAGACCTTCAGGAAGATTTAGCAGACTCTGTAGTTGTGGTACATTGTTCTACTGTTCAGAGACACTTGCACAAATATGGCCTTCATGGAAGAGTCATCAGAAGAAAACCTCTCCTGCATTCTCACCATAGAATTCACCATCAGAATTATGCCAAAGAACATCTAAGCAAGCCTGATGCATGTTGGAAACAAGTTCTTGGACCGGTGGGATTAATATAGAACTCTTTGGCCACTTTGATTAAAGGTGTGGAGATAAAAAGGCACAGAATTTCAGGAAAAGAACATGTCGCCACCTGTTGAGCATGTGAGCGGGTAAGTCATACTTTGGGGCTGTGTTGCAGCCTATGGCACGGGGAACATTTCACAGGTAGAGGGAAGAATGGATTCAATCAAATTTCAACAAATTCTTGATGCAACATAACTCAATCTGTACAAAAGCTGAAGTTGAAAAGCTAATGGCTTCTACAAATGGATAATGATCCTAAACACACGTTAAAATCCACACTAGACGACCTCAAAAGGCACAAGCTGAAGGTTTTATAATGGCCCTCACAGTCCCCAGGTCTGAACATCATTGAAAATCTGTGGCAAGACCTCAAAAGGGCAGTGCATGCAAGACGAGCCAGGAATCTCACAGAACTGGAAAACGTCTCCAAGGAAGAATGGAAATCCCTCAGACAAGAATTGACTCTCTGCTGCTACAGAAAGTGTTTACGAGCTGGGATATTTGCCAAAGGGGGTGCTATTAGGTACTAAGGTACTAACCATCCAGGGTGCCCAAACTTTGGCATTGGCTCATTTTCCTTTTTCGTTAATTTTAAAATGTAAAGATTAAAATATTTTTTTTTTGTATGCTTAAAATACAGAGGAAATGTGTCATCTTTAACTTTCTGCCTTTTACATAGTTACATAGGTTGAAAAAAGCCCTCGGTCCATCTAGTTCAACCTTCCTCCACCAGTTAGATATTTTGTCACTAAATGATTTATAACCAACAATGTTGTGTGTACTGAGGAAATCATCCAGCCCTTTTATAAAAGCTGTTATAGTATCTGCCATTACTACCTCTTGTGGTAGGGCATTCCACAGTCTGACCGCTCTAACTGTAAAGAACCCTTTCCTATTTAGCTGCCGGAAATGCTTTTCTTCCACTCGCAGTGAATGCCCCTGGTCCTTTTAGAGATCATTTCATCGTCAACTTGCTTAACTGTTCGCAACAACCGTAATTTTGACCAGGGGTGCCCAAAGTTTTACATTTCACTGTATGTACAGTGTATGTGCATGTAGCTTTTTCAAAGACTAGCTAAACAGTCCCGTTCCATGACTAGCCTGTTCTTTAGATATTGAGAAATCAGTGTTTAAATTGATATGTAAATGATGCTGAAGAGCTATTTGTAGATCTGAAGCCTCCGTCACTCCAACTCTAGTTCCCACCAAGTGCCGCCTCCTCCCACTTGACTGACTACCTCTATGCTTTGTGACTTCAGCCAAAAGAGCTGTCAGTCAAGCAGGAGGAGGTGGGATTGGGTGGGGACTAGAGCTGGAGTGACAGAGACTTCAGATCTACAAATAGCTCTTCAGCTTCATTTACATATCCATTCAAACACATCTCTCAGTAATGCAGGAATGGTCATGTAAATATATTTCTGGCTACAGCCTAAGAAATAAGGAAATTTAAAAATTCCAAAACTGAATTATAAACCGAAAGGCAAGATATTTACCATCCAAGGTCATAGAAACAAATGCACAGACAGGGCGCAGCAGTCCCCCTTAATAAAAGAGGTAACATAGGTGCAAAATAGTGACAAAACAACCACTCACAACCTACTAGTTCATGGAGGGTGAGATTGCCCAGTATTAGAATTGCACCCAGATAGAAAAAGGGCACGGGTCACACATGTCAAGCACAATGCCCGGCCAACAGCCTATTACACGCACCACCATTCTATTAGGCACTCTCTTGTTGCCCCGCAGAGGTATAGTCCCCTGGTTTACAAAGTCACCATTGATGAGCCTGGCTGCACCCTATGAAAAAATATCTAAAAAAAATTTTTTACTGTAGTGTAGGGACTCGCAAGACATTGGGACTCTTGACATTGGGTTGCGAGCTTGCGTGACAACCAAAATATAAACCGATACCTCATATAAACTGATACCTCATATTTTGCTGTGCTTTTTATATAGATTTTGTTGGGGTTTTTTTGCTTTTCTTTTTTGTTTTTTTTTTTAAATAAATTAATAAGCATGCCTATAGTCACAAGCTGGGGTTGCCGGTGGACGAGATACTATTATTTATTTATTTATTTATTTTATCAGCTCTCTACTCTGCCTAAGGCCGGTTTCACACATCCGGCAGTTTGATGCTTTGCCGGATCCGTCACACTCCAGTACAGTGCAATACAGTACAATGGCATTGCGACAAGCTCTGGTCACCTGCTGTCATGTGACCAGAGCTTGCCACGATGCCATTGTACTGTATTGCACTATACTGGAGTGTGCCGGATCCGGCAAAGTGGAGAAATGCCAGATGTATAAAACCGGCCTAATACACCCAGGTGCCAACCCCTTCCATTTTTGGTGCCCATATGCCTTATAACTAGTAATCATTTCTTCGTTCCTTGTGCTTTGCAGCAATTCCTAGACCTTCTGGCTGGAGACGAGGAAGAACATGCCGTGCTTCTTTGCAATTA
The DNA here is from genome assembly GCF_048569485.1 of Anomaloglossus baeobatrachus. Taxonomy (NCBI): domain Eukaryota; kingdom Metazoa; phylum Chordata; class Amphibia; order Anura; family Aromobatidae; genus Anomaloglossus; species Anomaloglossus baeobatrachus. The sequence continues at coordinate 86,827,466 of NC_134353.1, forward strand.
TTTTCTGGCCATGGGAAAGAAAGCGTGGCTTATTATCGGAAATGCCATCCCCGAGGTAGCCATCAAGTACCCACAGTTACAGATGTACTAAATATTACATTTTAATATTTCAGGGAACAGTTAAAGGGAACCTATCACCACTTTTTTGGCCTATAAGCTGCGACCACCATCAACGGGTTCTTATATATAGCATTCTAACATACTGAATATAAGATCCCAGGCATGGGGTATAACATAAAAAACACTTTATGGGCTTCTCCATTGTCTGGTGTCGGCGCCTACCCTTTCGGCCATCTTCGTCCTCTTTCTGAAACCTGTGTGCATGAAGCGGCTACGTCATACACACTCGCCAGTTCTGCACCTGCTCAGGACCTGAATGCCGGCGAGTGTATATGACGTTGGGCCTGTTATGCACCGCGACTAGAGAAGGAGAACAAAGATTGCCAAAAGAGGCGGCGCCAGCACCGGACAACGGAGACGCCCATAAGGCCCACAGAGCGACCGTTAGGTAAGTATTATAAAGTGTTTTTATGTTATACCCTCGGCCTGGGCTCTTATATACAGCATGTTAGAATGCTGTATATAAGATCCCGGTGGTGGTGGCCGCAGCTTATAGGCCAAAAAAGTGGTGACAGGTTCCCTTGAACACAAATTGTATTTATTCTGTGCAATGTAATGTATAACATTGTGACTGATGTAATTAAATGAGCTCTTATATGGAAGGGGAACAAGCCGCAGTCTTGTCCCACTAACAGCCCAGATAGAGCGAGACGGAAGCCCAAGGCGGGGGATAGGGCGTTTGCAAGTGCCTGCTAAAATCTCAAGGGTCAGATCTCACGGGCCACAGCAAAGACACCAGGAGTGGACTTTCCCTGTTCCATGCGGACTAGTCAACACACAAGACATCACATTAAAGTGCTTGAGGAAGGGCCCCTGTTCTGTCCACCGGTGTGCGGGACCCGAGCACACCCTTCTGGAGGCTACCGGTATCCGGCTGTTGGTTTACTATCTGTGTGATTTATTCAAAAACAGTAAGTACACCGGTATCATCCGGTCCAGCCCTGCAGACTGCGTCCCAGCATTCTCCTCCACCTGCACCTGGGCCCCGGCCCAACGCCTCCCCTACCCGTGGAGGGGATACCATCCTGCTGCCCCGCTCCATCAGCCCCAGGCACCCCCATATCAAGGCAGCGGCGGTGTCACCAACAATCACCGCAACCCATGGGTGGCGTCACTGACACAACCTCGCCTGTATATATATCCCCCTTTTCACTTGTGGGCGACAGACGGGTGCTCAGGCTCCGGAACAGGTTTTCCCTCGAGCCACCGCAGCGACCCCGGATCCGAGCGTCCTGAGCAGCCCCTTCCCCTGGCCGTGGTCTGTTCCCTGCCCGCAACAAACACAAGATACTTTCTTTTAAACATGGTTCTGTAGAATTGGTGTCATTCGTCCATTAAATGTTACACACCGACAAAATTGTTGGTACCTTCTGTTAATTTGGCTAACATTCAAGGATATAGAAGGAATCTCAATTCCTTCTGTTAATGTAAGAAAAACCCACAATCGTTACTGAAAGTCCCATAGACCTTACATTTCAGGAGCTAGATGTTTACAAATTGTCTTTACTTTTAACATGTTTGCCTATAATTCTTTCTATTCTCCTGAGACAGCTCTTTCTTTAGCTTTCTATAGTCCATGTTCACTGCAGTAAGTGAGTAAATGCCATTATACCAAACAGCACAGTGACTACTTTTCACCCTTTAATCCCTTCATGACCAAAGATGTACTGGTATGTCATCAATCACGTTACGGTAATCCCTGCCGGCTGCTGCGGTGAGCCGGCAGTGAACCCCGCACATGTCTGACAGCGCAAACAGTCTGACATGTGACCGCGCAATTTATATGGCCGCAATGGGGATCGTGCTGTTCTTTGCGACCATCAGAGGCCTCGTGACGCGATCACGGGGAGCAGATAGTTGCCTTGGTAGCTCGGGGTCATGTAATGACCCCTGATGCGACCATGACACATTTCCTGTGAGAGCCGGCAAAGTGCCGGTACTCACAGGAACGCTGCATTTATCCTAATCAGAGCTGTGCAGATCTTATCATCAGAAATGAGCAAGCGATAAGACTGCTGATCCATAAAGTTACCTATGGGAACTAGTAAAATAAAATAAATGTCAACAAAAGTTTATAAAAATATGAAAAATCTAAAAAGAAAAAACTAAAAGTTCAAATCACACCCCATTGAAAATAAACCATTAAAAAAAATAAAAAATAAACACATTTGCTGTCTTGTCAATTTCAGAAATGCCCAATTTATCAAAATACAAAATCAGTTAATTTGGTTGGAATTTTTTTCTCGACATGCCGTGTACCAAACGCCAAAATTATGCTTTTTTAATTGTTCACAAATTTTTATAAAAATGCAATAACAGGCGATCAAAGCATAGCATATGCACAAACATGGTATAATTAAAAACACCATCAAGATGTAAAAAATAATCTGTCACTGAGCCCCAGATCCCGAAAAATAAGAACACTATGGGTCTCAGAAAATGGTCAAACTTCTGAATGTTTTTTGACCCCTTAGATAGAAGTAAAAGTACTCACGTTTGGTATCTACAAACTTGTAGTTTCTTTCCCGCACACTGTATGGTAAAACTAATGGTTTCATTCAAAAGTACAACTCGTCCCGCAAAAAATAAGTCCTTATATGGCAAGATTGACAGAAAATAAAAAAAAGTTATGACTCTCGGAAGAAAAGGAGCAGAAAACGGAAAACGGAAAATTGCCCAGGGGGGAAGGGGTTAAATAGGTAGGCTGACTGATTACAAGTTTGTAGACACGTGTGATACTAATTATACCTTAGTTTATTATGTCCCTAATTATCAAGTTATTTTTAATCTTTTCTAAGGGTACTATCATTTTTTTTTTTTTTTCAGGCCATTTTCATTAATTTATGTTTTTTTATAACATTTCTGTTGAACCACAACTTAAATGCAAAGTCTGATTTACGTGATATTCAGTAAATTTAAATTGAAAATGACTTTTGTCAGTTTATAGTGAATTCAGTGACCATTATTGGGGTTTTCTTACTTTACCACAAAGGGACCAACAATTTTGTCCATGTGTGTACATATGTACATTCCTATTCCTTGTAGCAATCTATTCTATGTGAGAAATGGCCATATGTCGTGTCTACAATTAAATCTTGGCTTTGTCATTTATTTTTATCTTCCAGGGCCCTACTACTTATGTGCTGACAGTAGAACAGAACCAGCACATTATATGGAACCCGAGCAATGGTCGCTTTTATGGTCAATACGACACATTTTGTCCATTGCAGAGCGTGGCTGCTTGATTAATGCTGATAACGTAAGTATAACCCCAAAAACTATAACCAAAAAAATTATTGTTAATATTTAACGGCCTTCAGCTTGTTTTAATTAGAGCTGGACCCTGCCTGCCCTTAAAATTGTAAGCTGTCAGCCTGGGTAGAGACATATAAGGATAGTGTCCCAACAAAGAGATACGCCTTGACGCTGGCTATTGGGCTTTCATGAATCAATTTGTGTGCTAAGTATCTCATTGTTTAACATAGATTCTATAGCAGTAATGCAATTCCAATTTCATATATTCAATCTTTACATATAGCGTTTCAGAGTGCAGCTGTATATATTTGGTTATATTGACTAGTTGTCTTGGCTTGCTTCTGTTCACACTTATCTTATTCTTGGAGGTGCTGGTCAGTTTTTTGATAATGCCATTATGTCATGGATCCAAATTATTAGAAGAAACCTGTCATGTCAAAAAATCACAATTACCCTATGAAGTGGGGTTAATCTGCAGGTTAATAGCGCACTGAAAGCCTGGCTACCAAAAGGAAATTAACTTTATTCCTCCCGGCATTCTCAGGTTTTTAGTTGTTGAGGCACGGCCAGAGCATTTCAGTCACTACTCAGTATACAGTGAGCGGCAGCTGTAACCGCACCCTGCACTGACTGACAGCCGGTTTGGCATTACATATGATGGGCGTCACGGTGGCTCAGTGGTTAGCACTGCAGTCTTGCAGCGCTGAGGTCCTGAGTTCAAATCCCACCAAGGACAACATCTGCAAGGAGTTTGTATGTTCTCCCTGTGTTTGCGTGGGTTTCCTCCGGGTTCTCTGGTTTCCTCCCACACTCCAAAGACATACAGATAGGGAATTTAGATTGTGAGCCCTAATGGGAAAGTGTTCCTGATGTATGTAAAGCGCTGCGGAATATGTTAATGCTATGTAAAAAAAAAAATAAAGAAGATTTACACAAATACAGAGTTGGCTGTCAGTCAGTGCATCTGCTACTCAAACTGCTCCTGCTGCACCTCTATGACTGAAAGCCTGAGAATTCCGGGAGAAATTAAGTTAATTTCCTCCTAATAGCAGGAGGTTCAGTGGCTGAGCTGTTATAGAATGCTGTTAACCTGCAGATTAACCCCATATCTGCAGGTTAATAGTGTTTTTTGACATAGGTTGTAGAAGAAGCAGTAGCACGTTTGTCATTCGGCTGTGTCCACTATTGCAGCTCAGCCAAGGCTGTGTGAGTAAATAGACCAGGATAGAATCTTCACTGTTCAGACAAGTTCTTGTAATCTTATACACTTATGTAAATACATATGTAGATGGTAAAAATGAGAATTCTTCTTATGTTCCCTGCTCTTCACTTTATACATGTTTGTGGGTTTATTCGTTTGTTGTTTTCTTTTAGATATGGTTTAATATTCAGCAATACGATTCTCCTCTGAGTATCAGCTTTGACACGAGCCGCCGAAGATGTGGAAAACCGTTCTTCTCAAGAAGTTACCCAAATCCTGGACTCGCCAGTGTGCAGGTATATCTGAGAACATCTAAAACGTAAGAAATACGCAACAAAAATCCACCAAACCTGTGATAACTGTTACTTATTGTTGCGGAGGTGAATATTGGTGACATTAGTAGGTATAGTATCGGTATATCTGTGCAGATAGGATTGGAGACCAATGGTTTAGTCAAACTTGTATGTAGTTTTGTCATGACATTGCTAGTATTAGTTCTATACTTTGAAAGATAAAGAAGTTATCTGCCACTTTAATAATGATGTCCTCTCCTTTTGGATAGGTCATCAATACCAGATCGGTGGGGGTGAGAGCTTCGCCGCCCCAGCTGATTACCGGTTTCCGGTGTCGATTGGGGCTGGGGCTGGGTTTGTTGGTTGCGGCTCGGTCAACTGCATAGTTGTCCATAGCGAGGTGCTGAGATCCATCCCCAGTCATTTGAATAGGGGCAGATACGCAGTACCCTGCTGCGGCACTGTGCAGTTGTCAGAGCTGTGCTGTTCAGCGCCGCACTTGATCACTAATTAGTACATTCGCAACGAGAATTTTTCTCTTTTTAATTCTTATCATATGGAACTCTGTAACTAGAAAACTGTGTCTCAACTACTATTAATACATAATCAGCACAGACCTTTGAACATAAATTATTACAGTATTAAAGGGAATTGTCACAGATTTGGGGCCTATAAGCTGCGGCCACCACCAGTGTGCTCTTATATACAGCATTCTATCATGCTGTATATAAGAGCCAAGGCCACTGTGTAGAACGTAAATATGACTTTATAATACTTACCTAAACGGTTAGTACGGTGCAGACTGGTCAGATGGGTGTCTCCCGTTCTCCTCTTTCGGCCATCTTTGTCCTCCTTCTGAGCCTGGGTGCATGACGCGTCTTATGTCATTCACACTAGCCGGCATTGAGGTCCATGCAGACGCACTACAATACTTTGATCTGCCCTGTTTAAGAGCCCCACTGGTGGTAGGCCGCAGCTTATAGTCACCAAATCTGGTGACAAGTTCCCTTTAAGAGGTACATGTTCAATATAAATGTACTTTCTGTAGAGTGAAGTATATTAGCTTAAAGGGGTAGTCTGAGGTCTTTTGGTTAAAGGCTGCAGTCACACTACTCCAGACGTGTGAATACTTGCAGCATGCGTATTGCACACTGTCAGGATTCTCCGATGTTTGTTGCAAAGATTAGGCGGTCACGTGACTGCAAGTATATGATTTGCATACTTCTGGCTACATTCTGACTAGATGTGAGCGGATTCTCTCAATTCGCTTATGTTGAGCGAGGCTGAGCACGTCTAGTTGGCATGTGATCACATGTATGAAAATTGTATACTTGTGGTTAGGTGACCGCCTGGTCTCAGCAGTGAATTTTCGGTTTGTGGTGGGTTCGCTATATAGATTCACAAGTCTTCAGTGACAGAGAGTGGCTGCAGACTTTCAGAACAAGACCAGACAACTAGGGATGATCAAATACCGTAATATTCGCTTTGCTGAATATCCGGCGAATAAGTCACCGCTACTTCAAGTTTTTACGACTATTCAACACCCAATGTAAGTCAGTGGGAAAGCAGAATAATTTCACGTTGGACCTAACGGCGAGCTGTGGTGACTGAGGAAAAGGCAGAAACAGTACGGGCACAGAGTCTCTCTCTCACTCTTTCTCTCACTCTTTCTCTCACTCTTTCTCTCCACTCTTTCTCTCACTCTTTCTCTCACTCTTTCTCTCACTCTTTCTCTCACTCTTTCTCTCACTCTTTCTCTCACCTCTTTCTCTCACTCTTCTCTCACTCTTTCTCTCACTCTTTCTCTCACTCTTTCCTCTCACTCTTTCTCTCACTCTTGCTCTTCTTTCTCTCTCTTTCTCTCTCTTTCTCTCCTCTTTCCTCTCTCGTTCTCTCTCTTTCTCGCTCTTTACTCGCTCTTTCTCCTCTCTCTTCTCTCTCTCTTCTCTCTCTTTCTCTCTCTTTCTCTCTCCTTCTCCTCGCTCTTTCTCGCTCTTTCTCGCTCTTTCTCGTCTTTCTCGCTCTTTCTCGCTCTTTCTCGTCTTTCTCTCTTCTCTCTCTTTCTCTCTTTCTCTCTCTTTCTCTCCTCTTCTCTATCTTTCTCTCTCTTTCTCTCTCTCTTCTCTTCTCTTCTCTCTCTTTCTCTCTCTTTCTCTCTCTTTCTCTCTCTTTCTCTCTCTTTCTCTCTCTTTCTCTCTCTATTTCTCTTTCTCTCTCTTTCTCTCGATTTCTCTCTCTCTCTCGATTTCTTTCTCTCTCTCTTTCTCTTTCTCTCTCGATTTCTTTCTCTCTTCTCTTTCTCTCTTCTCTTTCTTTCTCTCTTCTCTCTCTTTCTCGCTCTTTCTCTCTATTTCTATTTCTCTCTATTTCTATTTCTCTCTTTCTCTCTCTCTCTCTTTTTCTCTTTCTCTCTCTCTTTTCTCTCTTTCTCTCTTTCTCTTTCTCTTTCTCTCTCTCTTTTTCTCTTTCTCTTTCTCTCTTTCTCTCTTTCTCTTTCTCTCATCTCTCTTTCCTCTTTCTCTCTTCTCTCTTTCTCTCTCTCTGTACCATTTTCACTGTTTTTTTTTTTTTTTTTATTTCCTCTGGCTCTATCTCTAATTTTTAGATGTCTGTGAGCTGCTGGTTAGAGACTAGCTGCTATTATGTCTCCTATGCACAGCACATACAGAGAGAGATTATTCCTGCTTTTCATTCCTTATTAGCACCCAGATAGAAGAAGCAGCAAATGGATGATATTACTGTGCAATGTAAATGTGAATCCAGCTCTGACATAAGCTACTATAGTAAACTACAAGCTGAAACACTATGAGTTACTGTGCTTGTCTGCTCTTCTCCGCTCTCCTCTTCTACCCTCCCTTGTCCATAGATTTCAATCTGCTGTGTAACCTGACTACTCACTGTGCTGGCAGTCCATATTGTCTTTGCTGAAGATGGAGTTTAGCTATATTTCTGAGGGACATCATGAGTTCAGGAGGTGGGAAAGGATAAGAAAGGCTCATAAGTGGAGACAGAAACAGATTTCTCAGAAATTGTGTATTGAAATATCCTTATATTTGCTTGTACTACTTCATATACACAAGGTTTGTTCCCATTAACTTTAGTAAATTCTGAAACTGCTTATACGCATAGAGCTGAGCCCACCTCATACCCAGCAGATAATGGTTGTGAGACATAGCCAGGTTCTACCTCGAATAGCTGCCGCTGCGGCTGTGGATCTTAACCTGTTAAATGTGGCCATTATAGTGCACAGAGCCTGGGGTGGGGGGTCCTTTCTATACTCCCATTGGCACCCTTGCGATGTACCACTGGGTTGCTCTGGACAGCCAAGGGGTCTGTTGATTAACCTCATGTCTGCCATCATGGTGCTTCAAAGGTGGCTGGGATTTTTACTATATACAGCAATACTTTAGTATCTCTGTAATCGTACTGGCCTAGAAAATAATGTTTCCAGGTCATTTTTACAACACAATGATCACTGTAAAAACAAAACTTAAAAAAACGAAGTCAGATTTGCGTATTTTTGGTTGTTTCATTTCATTGCACTTGGATTTTTTTTTCCATTTTCCAGTACATTATGTGGAAAAATTGAACGATATTATTGAAAAACTTGCCCCACAAAAAAACAAGCCTTCAACACACCAATGTGGATGGCAAAGTAACCAATGTAATGGCTCTGAGAAGAATGGGAGGCAAAAATGAAAACGCGAAAATATTTTGATGCAGTGGAAAGGGGTTATCTACAAATCTACCTATTTTATTAAGGGTGCGCTCAAACCACCGTATAAATTGGACAAGTACAATCCTATACAGTCATATGAAAAAGTTTGGGCACCCCTTTTAATGTGAACCTTTTTTCTTTATAACAATTAGGGTTTTTGCAACAGCTATTTCAGTTTCATATATCTAATAACTGATGGACTGAGTAATATTTCTGGATTGAAATGAGGTTTTTTTGTACTAACAGAAAATGTGCAATCGCATTTAAACAAAATTTGACCGGTGCAAAACGTATGGACACCCTTATCAATTTCTTGATTTGAACACTCCTAACTACTTTTTTACTGATTTACTAAAGCACTAAATTTGGTTTTGTAACCACATTGAGCTTTCAACTCATAGGCAGGTGTATTCAATCATGAGAAAAGGTATTTAAGGTGGCCACTTGCAAGTTGTTCTCCTATTTGAATCTCCTATGTAGACTGGCATCATGGGCTCCTCAAAACAACTCTCAAATTATCTGAAAACAAAGATTATTCAACATAGTTGTTCAGGGGAAGGATACAAAAAGTTGTCTCAGAGATTTACACTGTCAGTTCCACTGTGAGGAA
>NC_134353.1:87754362-87756862 GCF_048569485.1 Anomaloglossus baeobatrachus
AGCACCTTGATCTTCTTTGCCAGGAGGAACTTTGTTGTAGAGACGGATGTATGAGATGGAACACCATCCTGCTGCAGAATTTGACCCCTTTTATGATTAGGAATGTAAACGGTAGCTAATACGTCTTATTATTTTAGGCTATTGATATTGCCTTCCACCTTGCAAATGTTTTGCACACCCACATACTGAATGTAACCCCAGAGCATGATCTTTCCACCACCCAACTTAACTGTTTTCTGGATCCATACGGGTTCCAGTAGGTCTCCTGCAGTATTTGCGGCGGCTGTGGTGTAATTCAACTGAAGATTCATCAGACAAATCCACGTTCTGCCGCTTTTCGAGTGTCCATCTGTTTAGCAGGCTGTGGGACTTGGCAAATGCCACACGGTTTTTTAATTGCCTTTTGTTTAGTGCTAGCTTCTGGGCACTGATTCGACCATGGAGGCCATTTCGAGACAGAATCCTACAAACTGTTCTAGTTGACACAGGGACTTAAGGTGACCAGGCCTGTTGGAGCTCTGCTGCAGTGGAAGAGGGGCTGGCTTTGGATTTTCTAACCAACAAATGTTCCTCCTCAGCAGTTGTCTTGCGGGGTCTGCCGGACCTGGGCTTGTCAAAAACAACTCCAGTCTCTTCAAATCTTTTTTAATTCTTTGTACTTGACACAGACACATTAAAGGTACCAGCCACCTCTGCAGTGGATCTGGTCTTCAGCCTCTTGATAATCAAGGCTTTGGTCGCAGCGTGGATTTTTAGGAAAAATAAAGCAACCTGCACACAGCACTTCACAAATCTCAGACTCTGCTGGCTTCAGGATAGGCATGCGGATTTCTCATAAAACACACTGTGTGCACAGAGCCTTACAGCATTCAGCATTTACAACGGGTTTTTTTTTCCTTCTTTCTTGTCCCATCTTTTTTCACCCTCGCTGATATTGCGCCAAATGTATCACACAAAACGCAATGACTACAACTTACTACAACTTGTTATTCCTATTTTGCTTTATTTGTGCCCTTTTTGGATGAAATGCAGCCTGAAACTTTCAATAAGCTCTACAAAATGTTTTCGTTAGTATTTACCTGCACAAAATACATATGGACACAAAAGCCATAATGAATTTGGCACAAATAAAAATGGCTAAAAAAAGGCGCCATATTCTAATATGCGGGACTGTACTACAGAATCATAACGACTCCGCCGTATAGTGCTTAGCCTTTCAATGGGGGTACAAGTCTAGAAGATTGTCTATATCAACATACCTTACTGTCACATACGTCGCTCATTGCCTAAGTGCCAACATTTTTTCCTATAGGAATCATATGTAGGAAAGCGCGGTCCACACCAAAAGGAGGCTAAAAATGCAATTCTTTGCTTATGTTGGGTGACTGAAGCCCTAAGGATTTGGTTTGTGTAAGGATTAAATTGAGTGTATCAGCACAAAATGACTGTTCAAACTAAGCACCAGCACCTTGATGTGACCAAACCGTCTAGTGCACCTTCCCATCTAAATGGTTTTCTCTCTCGATTGAAAACATGTAGGTGAGCGCTTGTGCTTGGTTTCAACAGACAATCTGTGTGTACGGTACCATACAGAGGGAGCCCACTATAGCAGTACCTAGACCAGGGGTCTCCAACTCAGCTGGGTGTATGGGCTACATATAGAAAAAAAGAAAAAAAAAATTGGGGGGGGGGGGAGCGCATTGATTGCAGGACAAAGTGACATTTTTATTGGTACCATATTTTTTCTCTCTACACCTTTGGACCACTGTTTTTGAACATTTTTTGTTAAGATATATTTTATCTCTTTGTTGTAATATAGTTTTACAATCAGAACCATAAAGTAATTTTGTCCAACATTTTTTAGTAATGTGCCCCACATCCTTGTCCCCAGCCTGCAGTAATGTGCCCCATCCTGTAGCAATATGCCCATCCTTGTCCACTTTTACTAATGTGCCCATGCAGGTCCTCTTCTTGTAGTAATGTCCCCTTTACTGATTCTCTTCTTTTAGGAATGTCCCATATTGTGCCATTCTATACACACACACACACACACACACACACACACACACACACACACACACTTCTCACCCGTCCTCCGTTCCCTCAGCGTCCTCTTCCCTGCTTCAGGTGGTCTGCAGGCACATGGACCCAGTAACTATCGCAGCCACTGTCAGTGCTTCTTCTGAAATTCAGATGAACGTTTTGCCGCCGCTCAGAGTCAACCTCTCTTTGCACTATTCCAAAAGCAGCCGCTGGCCAATCATATGCAAGCTGGTGACGTCATATACATCAGCTGCTTGCCTCTGACTGGCTGGCGGCTGCTATTGGAGTTGTGCAGAGAAAGCTTGACTGTATGCAGTGCCGGTAAAATGTTGATCTGAAATATAGCCCTGCCGCGATTGTCAAGGTGTGTACGTGCCTGCAGGCCGCAACAATTAGCCTGAAGGGCCGTATGTTTGAGACTGCTGACCTAGTCTAAGGTTACTTCTGTGACCTTTGG
>NC_134353.1:87761862-87800224 GCF_048569485.1 Anomaloglossus baeobatrachus
TGCCGCTGACATAGACACTAAGAGGAGCGGTGCTGCAGGGAGTGAGGTGAGGTGAGTATGAACGTTTATTTTTTTTTATGTGCCACAGGATGCGGCCATACACCAGGAAGTGGGCATATAGCGGGATAGGGGAATATTATGAACAGGCTGGGAAGTTTTTGAGCAGGATGAGGGTATATAGCAGCATGGGGAGTATAAGCAGCATGAGGGTATATAGCAGGCTGGGGAGTATATGAGCAGGATGAGAGCATATAGCAGGATAGGGGTATATTATGAGCAGCATGGAGAGTATATAGCAGGCTGGGGAGCATGTGAGCAGGCTGGGGAGCATGTGAGCAGGCTGGGGAGCATGTGAGCAGGCTGGGGAGCATATGAGCAGGCTGGGGAGCATATGAGCAGGCTGGGGAGCATATGAGCAGGCTGGGGAGCATATGAGCAGGCTGGGGAGCATATGAGCAGGCTGGGGAGCATATGAGCAGGCTGGGGAGCATATGAGCAGGCTGGGGAGCATATGAGCAGGCTGGGGAGCATATGAGGAGGATGAGGGTAATAGCAGGCTGGGGAGTATATGAGCAGGATGGGGAGTATATGAGCAGGCTGGGGAGCATATGAGCAGGCTGGGGAGTATATGAGCAGGCTGGGGAGCATATGAGCAGGCTGGGGAGTATATGAGCAGGCTGGGGAGCATATGAGCAGGCTGGGGAGCATATGAGGAGGATGAGGGTAGTAGCAGGCTGGGGAGTATATGAGCAGGATGGGGAGTATATGAGGAGGATGAGGGTAATAGCAGGCTGGGGAGTATATGAGCAGGCTGGGGAGTATATGAGGAGGATGAGGGTAATAGCAGGCTGGGGAGTATATGAGCAGGCTGGGGAGTATATGAGCAGGCTGGGGAGTATATGAGCAGGACATTACCCCATAACAGTGTCAGCAGCAGATCCTCGCCCCATAAGTGTGTCATGACCACATTTTTTTCTTAAAATTTTAATTTTCCTATTTTCCTCCTCTAAAACCAGGGTGCGTCTTATGGTCAGGTGCGTCTTATAGTCCGAAAAATACGGTAACTGCAATCAATCGATTCCTATAACCATCAACAAGCTTCTTACACCTAAATCGGAATTTTGGACTCTCTTCCAAACTACTCCAGGTCTCCCATATTGGAAGGCGCCTTTTCCCAACAGCAATTTTAAGATATCTCCCCAGGTGTCAATGTGATTTAGATCCTGACTCATTGCTGCCATTTCAGAACTCTCCAGCGCTTTTTTTCCCATTTCTCGACATTTCTTGAAATATGTTTGGGCACATTTTCCTGCTGGAAGCCGCATGACCTAGGACGCAAACCCAGCATTCTAATACTGGGCAGTTCAGTCTGACCCAAAATCCTTTGGTAATCTTCAGATTTCACGAAGCCCTGCACACAGTCAAGGCACCCAGTGACAGAGGTAGCAAAACAACTACAAAACATCTTTGAACCTCCACCATATTTGACTGAAGGCAGTGTGTCATTTTCTTTGAAGGCCTCATTCCGTTTTTGGTAAAAATAGTAGAATGATGTGTTTCACCTAAAAGCTCATCTGTCCACAAAATGCTTTCCTAGAATGATTTTGGCTTACTCACCTACATTTTTGCAAACTGCAGTCTAGCTTTATTTTATGTCTCTGTGTCAGCAGTGGGGCCCTCCATAGGTCGACGGATAGTTCACACTGACACTGATCCACCCAGAGTCCGTAGGACAGCATTTCTTTGGAACTTGATTGGGGATGCTTATCCACCATCCGGACTACCCTGTGTTGTTGCAACGTTTCATCAGTTTTTCTTTGCCCTCCACGTCCAGGAAAATTAGCAACAGGGCCATGGGTTGTAAACTTCTAGATTATGTTGTGCACCAAGAACAAAAGAACATCAAGATCTCTGGAGATGGACTTGTAACCTTGAGATTGTGGATATTTCTCAACAATGTTGGTTCTCAAGTCCTCAGACAGTTCTTTTCTCTTTTTGATCTCAATGCTTAGTGTGGCACACACAGACACACAATGCAAAAAGTCAGTCAACCTCTCCCCTTTTTGTCTAGTTTTAGGTGTGATTTTCATATTGCCCACACCTTTTACTTGCCACAGGCAAGTGTGAACGAGCATCACATGCTTGAAACAGTTGTTTCCCTACAATTTTGGAAAGGTGCCAACAATTTTGTCAGGCCCATTTCGTTGGTTTTGTGTAAAATGATGTCCAATTTGCCTTTTTTTATTGTTAAAATACAAAAGGAAATAAACCTGTATAACAAAACATGTGTAATTGCAATAATTATCTGGGAGAAATACTTAATTTTCTGGAACAATTTCAAGGATACCAACACTTTTGGCCATAACGGTGTGTATACGCAAACATATTGGTTTATAGGTTTGTCAGGTGTGGGAAAAAATTTTTGCACAGTAAGAATACTTTCCAAAAAAGAAAGAAGGGTTAATAGTTTAATTTTATCAATTAACAAAGTGAACGAACAAATGAGAAATCTAAATCACATCACTATTTGCTGTGCCCGCCTTTTGCCTTCAAAACAGTATCAGTTCTTCGAGATACATTTATACACAGTTTTTGGGAGGAACTCAAGGAGGTTGTTCCAAGCATACTGAAGAACAAACCAAGATCTTATGCATGAGACTTGTACAAATCCTTCTGTCTCTTCATCCCACACAGACTGGATGATGCGGAGATCAGGGATCTTTGGGGACAAATCATCACTTCCAGGACTCCTTGTTTCTCTTTACGCTGAAGATTATTCTTAATGACTTTGCTTGTATATTTGGGGTAGTTTTCCTGCTGCAGAATAAATTTGGAGCCAATCAGACGCCTCCCTGATGGTGTTATAGGATGAATATGTATCTGACATATTTCTCAGCATTGAGGACACCATTAATCCATTGACTCATTAGTCCATTTTTCGGCACCCAGGTTCCTAAGTTCATGTGCATAGTTGAGTCTTTTGATCGTTACCATTTTAAAGCTATGGCTTATGGCTGCAATTCTTCCCTGAAGACCACTTCTGGCCAGACTCCTCTGACCAGTAAACGGGTGTCACCAGGTCCCACTGGTTGCTCCCAGTTCTGAGTTGATGGCACTGCTGGACCTCTTCCGAATTCGAAGGGAAGCATGATATGTCTCATCTGATGCAGTAGGGTTACTAGGCCGGCCACTGATCTACCGTTCTCAACTTTGCCCATTTCTTGGTGTCTTAAATGCTGCGGAATATACCGTATTCTTCGGATTATAATACACACTTTTCCTCCCAAAAAATTGGGAGGAAAATGATGGGTGCGTCTTATAATCCGAATGTACCTTACCGGCAGGTGCTGGAGAGGGGTCGCAGGAGGCAGGCGCTGTGCTGGGGCCTGTGCGGCACCGGTCTGTGAGGCAGGGGCATCCTCAAACAGTCGGCGGTGCGGGGTTCAAATAATGGTGCCCCGAAGCGACGCTTGCGCAAATGGAGCTCTTGGGTCAAGATCTCATCTGTGCACGTGCTGCCTCCGGCCCATTGATCTCCCAGCAGCAGACTTAAGGATAATAGCACCCGGAAATGGTGTGTGCGCAGATGAGATCTTGGCTTGTCATTGAGCCGATAGATCAATCTGAAAATGCAGACTCTGGGCGCCATTTATTTGAATCCCGCACTTCCGACAGTTTCTGGAAGTTGCCTCACAGCATCTGGAACGCCCGCACCATCGTCCTGCTCCCCCACCGCCCCTGCCTCCTGTGATCCTGCTCCACCACCACTAACATTCACCCCGTTAAGAGGCCAATGGATTCTAAAGATGGACCCTACTTTTGTTTTGTATTTTTTTTTTTTTTTTTAACTTTTTTTTCCACTCTCTAAACTTGGGGTGCGTCTTATAATCCAGTGCGTCTTATAAACTGAAAAATACAGTACTTATTCATCATACGGTACCATCAGGGAGGCAGCAAATTGGCTCAAAATGTATTCGGCAGTAGGACAACGACCCCAAACACATACCCAATATCATTAAGAACTATCTGCAGCGTAAAGAAGAACCAGGAGCTCTGGAAGTGATGATCCGGCCCCCACAGATCCCTGATGTCAGCATCATCCAGTCTGAGGGTATTACATGAAGAAACCAAAGGATCTGCACAAGTCTCATACACAAGATCTGAGAACAAGGACACCTAGAAGAACTGATGCTTTGATGGCAAAAGTGCAGTGACGCCTAATATTGATCTGAATTACATTTCTCTTGTTTATTCACTTTGCATTTTATTAACTGCTATAATAAACAGTTAATACTTTAATTTATTTTTTTCAAAAGGCATTCTTCCTTTGCAGCACTTTTGCCACACCTGCCTAAAACGTTTGCATAGTACGGTATATACATGTATGTGGGGTGTATATATACATGAGAACATGCAAGTAGCCTTCATTGGATTCAGCAATCCAAAAAGTTACCCTTTAATGAGCTTCACCACATGACTTAGGATAAGAAGCCAAACAAGACACTATTTGCAGACATGTGTTTCTGGGTGTTTGCTTCTCATCAGTGCACAGCAGTTCTCGGCAGAGCATTGCATGGCCTCTCCATACACTGACATGGCACTCCTCTGCAGAAGAAGAAGAAATGTCCCCCGATCTTAGACATCCTATGCACATATATACACAGTTTAGGACATCTCACGTACTCTTGATGTCTCATGTACAGGGAGTGGAAAAAAAAGTGCAGGTGGAGGTGTCAGTGAATGCTCTGCTCTATATACCATACATATTAGCAGGATCATTCAGAAACACAATCCACCTCATACCTCGTCCAGCAGAACGTGCATGTGCCTCAGCTGCCTTCCTAGTCACGTTACTCCAGCCCCACAGATCCTTTCCCTGCCGCTCCCTGTGTAGCTTACTCTGCTGACAGTGCAGCTTTATGTGTATGTATACACAGCAGCGAGCGCATGGCAGACGGCACCTGTACATTCAGGGCTGCTGGTCATTATTGTTTTTTTGCATTCACTGTACATGAGACTTCTTTCCTTCAGGGCCCAAATCCACAGGGAAATCAGGTTTGATGGCTGTATACATACCCCGATAGCCCATTCTCCACTCATACTATGCGGGGTGCTGTGTGTTGGGGGCCATTGTACTTGTGCACGGAGACTGTGTTTGGCAAGTGTAGAACCATACTTGTGTACAGGGGTGGGGGGGGGTGTTATGGACCAGCATACTTATGCACGAGGAGTGTGGGGGGAACCAGCATACTCATGGGTGGCCAGGGAGGACCACCATGCTTTTATATGGGAGGAATGACACCGACCATCATTCTTGTGTGCAGGGGCTTATGTGCAGACCATCACACTTGTGTGCGTGCAACGCCGACCATCATTCTTGTGTGCATACCATCATACTTGTGCATGGGGGACCATTGTACTTGTGTGTAGGGGTTTGTATGTGTACATCAGTAGTGAGCGGGGGCAACCATCACACCTGTGCATAGGGGCTTGTGTGCATACCATGACACTTGTGGGAAGGGGGGCAACCATCACACCTGTGCATAGGGGCTTGTGTGCATACCATGACACTTGTGGGAAGGGGGGCAACCATCACACTTGTGTATGGGGACAACACCACCGACCACCATTCATCTGTGTACCATCACACTTGTGCGCTGGGAACGACAACACTGACCATCATACTTGTGCGTGGGTGGGAATGGGGGAACCATCGTACTCGTGTGCAGTGGTTTGTGTGTACCATCACACTTGTGGGGGCTGACCATAACACTTGTGAATGGGGGATGACGACACAGACCATCATTCTTCTGTGTGCACCATCATTCTTGTGCATGGGGGGGGGAGGAACCATTGTACTTGTGTGCGAGGAGTTATATGTTTACATCACTAGTGGGTGGGGGACGACCATCACACCTCTGCATAGGGGCTTGTTTGCGTACCATGACATTTGAGGGAGGGGGAAGCCAACCATCACACTTGCAAATGGGGGACGATGACACCAACCATCATTCTTGTGTGCGTACCATCACACGTGTGCGTGGGGGAGGGGGGGGAAATGATCGTTCTAGTGTGCAGTGGTTTGTGTGCGTACTATAACACTCATGCTTGTGTGGGAGGAGGGAGGGGGAAGCCATCGTACTTGTGTGCAGGTGTTTGTGTGTGTCACACTTGTGGGCGGGGGCGATCATCACACTTATGCATGGGGGCTTGTGTGAGTACCATCAAACCTGTGTGTGGCAGTGGGGGGGCACCCCGGGGAAAGACCACCAAGGAGCTGAATGTCAAAACAGGTACTCTCCATGTGACCAAGGCTCTGGTAACAGCCAATTGCCATTTTTTATTTTTTTTTTAAATAATGTCCAGCAGGAATACCAGGTCTAGCTCCAGTAATGGAGACTTGTCTGGTGAGATGCCGAATCTTCGTGCCCAAACTAATATATTCTGAAGGCCTGCTGATTGGGCATGTAAACCCAGCTCAGTGCCACCATCTACTACACGGCTCTACATCCATTTACTCCATTATCCAGCAGGAGATCCAGCAATGCCCCGCAGCGATTGCCAGGCATGCAGTCATCATCTCCTCCTGGCAAGGTGGGACATTTGGCTGCCACATTTAGCCGTCTGTGCTCACGGCGATCCCTGCCAAGATCAGGGCTTACTAATGTTACAGAACACATGTCGCTGCCCTCTTGTAGAGCAGCACTTTGCTGAAAGAGGGGTGAGAGGGGTGTTTTTTGTTACACGGCGCTTGCTCAGGTTTTCAATGGAAAGTCACGATTAGTGGTGTTTAAAAGAGGAAAGAAAGATCTCCGGAGGAGGCAACATCGGGAACAGGATATTCCACAAGGACATAGGTCGCCTGATTAAGAGGAAAAGAAGTTCAAGATTGCAGAATATGAGAATGAAAGAAGTTAGTGATAAGGAGTAGTGTTGAGCGGACCCGGACTTCAAATATCCGGATCCACGCGGTTTCAGCGGTAGATCCTCGTCCGGCCCGGCCGCGGGAATCCGGTCTCTCTCTTCCCGGATTCCGCTCCTCATTTCACATATATTGGGCCAGATTCCGGATCGGATCCGGACTTTCTTTGTCAACCCACCACTGATCCGCCGGACCCGGATTATTAGCAATCCGCTCAACTCTAATGAGGCAAAAATACAGAACACAACTGCAAACATCACCATGAGATTAAAGGTGACCACCGCTGAGGGGGTCCTACAGCGATAGGTGCCGCAAACTCTCAATTCTGAGCTCCGGAGTACACCGTTCTTTGAATTAGAAAGTGATGGATCCATCCCACGTGGGTCGTGTATTGCACTGGCGGTAGATTATGGAGCGCGGTGAGTGACAGAAGTGCTGTATCAGGAGGGATTTTCTAAACTTCCAGCACTAATTACATAAGATATCAGCTAAGATCAATGTTTCCAAGAGACGGCTCCGAGGATGACCGAGCAAGGAGGGAGGAAGCAGATGTGCAGAGCGGTCTCCGAGCTCCCACCACACACGGCACTCTGCCAGGTAAGGTGACAGCTTCTGCTGCACTGCTCACATACAGTACCAGTAACCTGGTTCCTCCACCAATCCCCAACCTGACACCTCAGTGGGACAGTGACAGAATGGACAATGGATCAGTGACCCCCAAGGACCCCTGACACCACAGAGAATAACACACAAGTCATACTCCTCCGGCTGCCACAGTCTGGTCACTGGGTCCATCTTTGGGATCTTCTGGTCCCTGACATCACGACTAAGGATAGATCCACTCCGCTCTGGTATATTCACATACGGCAGATTTCTCCATGATGGCACATTGGTCCTATACTTCTGAACAGGGACCTTTCAGTGAAAATCAGCCAATGCTCGAGCTCCATGGCTCTGCCCAGGATGATGGCATCGCTGCACACAATATCAGAGACCAGTAACAGAGGCAAAGACTCAGCAGACAGACGGCAAACAGAGATTTTTGAAAACACTAAAAAGAAAACGCGCTGGAAACATGTTCCTCCCTCAGGTAACCTTCAGAAACACAATATTGCCGTTTCTGTGTGTGGTTCGACCATTTCTCCTCAGCAGCACGGTCCCATCTTGGGGTTATATTTGACTCAGATCTTTTCTTCATTCCCAACATTCGTTCACTCGCTCGCTATCAGCTACACCGCAAAAATAGGTTCTTTTTACCGTTGACTCTGCAAAAACGCTGTCGCTCTTATATATTCTTGTCTGGACTGTTGCAATACTCTACTAATCGGCCTCCCTCTTACTAAACGTTCCCCTCTCCATCCTGGTTGCGGCAGCCAGAATAATTTTCCTCTCCAACCACTACATCAATGCCTCCACCCTGTGCCAGTCATTGCACTGGTTGATATCAACTTAGCACTCTCACCCACATAGCCCTCCACTGTTCTGTACCGCCCTCCATCTCGCTCCACATCTCAGAGGCTCGCTCCACATCTCAGAGGCTCGCTCCACATCTCAGAGGCTCGCTCCACATCTCAGAGGCTCGCTCCACATCTCAGAGGCTCGCTCCACATCTCATCCCTCATCTCAGTCTCGCTCCACATCTCATCCCTCATCTCAGTCTCACTCCACATCTCATTCCTCATCTCAGTCTCGCTCCACATCTCATCCCTCATCTCAGGCTCGCTCCAGATCTCATCCCTCATCTCAGGCTCGCTCCACATCTCATCCCTCATCTCAGTCTCGCTCCACATCTCATCCCTCATCTCAGTCTCGCTCCACATCTCATCCCTCATCTCAGTCTCGCTCCACATCTCATCCCTCATCTCAGTCTCGCTCCACATCTCATCCCTCATCTCAGTCTCACTCCACATCTCATCCCTCATCTCAGTCTCGCTCCACATCTCATCCCTCATCTCAGGCTCGTTACACATCTCATCCCTCATCTCAGGCTCGCTCCACATCTCATCCCTCATCTCAGGCTCGCTCCACATCTCATCCCTCATCTCAGGCTCGCTCCACATCTCATCCCTCATCTCAGGCTCGCTCCACATCTCATCCCTCATCTCAGGCTCGCTCCACATCTCATCCCTCATCTCAGTCTCGCTCCACATCTCATCCCTCATCTCAGGCTCGCTCCACATCTCATCCCTCATCTCAGTCTCACTCCACATCTCATCCCTCATCTCAGTCTCGCTCCACATCTCATCCCTCATCTCAGTCTCGCTCCACATCTCATCCCTCATCTCAGTCTCACTCCACATCTCATCCCTCATCTCAGTCTCGCTCCACATCTCATCCCTCATCTCAGGCTCGTTACACATCTCATCCCTCATCTCAGGCTCGCTCCACATCTCATCCCTCATCTCAGGCTCGCTCCACATCTCATCCCTCATCTCAGGCTCGCTCCACATCTCATCCCTCATCTCAGGCTCGCTCCACATCTCATCCCTCATCTCAGGCTCGCTCCACATCTCATCCCTCATCTCAGGCTCGCTCCACATCTCATCCCTCATCTCAGGCTCGCTCCACATCTCATCCCTCATCTCAGGCTCGCTCCACATCTCATCCCTCATCTCAGGCTCGCTCCACATCTCATCCCTCATCTCAGGCTCGCTCCACATCTCATCCCTCATCTCAGTCTCACTCCACATCTCATCCCTCATCTCAGTCTCACTCCACATCTCATCTCAGTCTCGCTCCACATCTCATCCCTCATCTCTATCACTCTACCCATGTCCTCTGTTGCGCTCATTATCTAAGACACACATCCTCTATAATCCGAACCTCCCACTGAGTCTCCAAGACCTTCTTTTGAGCTGCGCCAATTTTCTAGGAATGGACTACCAAGAACAATTCGATTAATTCCAAATACCCACAGTTTTAAAGGGAACCTGTCAGGTCCAATATGCACCCAGAACCAAGAGCAGTTCTGGGTACATATTGCTAATCCCTGCCTAATAGTCCCTGTATACACTAGCATAGATAACGGGATCTTTAGAAGAAGTATTTCTAAAGATCTTTTATTGTATGCTAATGAGTGCAGGGACTAATCCCCTGGCCATTAGTTCCCCGGCCAGTCGCCCCCATTAGCATGTTAGGGTATGTGCGCACTAGGCGTTTTTATGTGCGTTGTCTCAAAAAACGCACCCGCGGCTAAAAAACGCGACAAAAACGCATGCGTTTTTGCCGCGTTTTTTGCTGCGTTTTTGCTCACTGCGTTTTTAATCAGTGCACAATGCCATTAAAGATTGTTGATGAAAAAAAAAAAAAAAAAAAGGTCTGATGTCATTTCCTTCTTCAAAATGTTCATTGTATGTAGGAGAGCAGACAGACAGCTGCAGAACTAGTGTATGCAGGAGAGCAGACAGCAGCTGGAGAACTACAAGGCTAAGCATCCTCCATTCACTAGTGTATGCAGGAGAGCAGACAGCAGCTGCAGAACTACAAGGCTCAGCATCCTCCATTCACTAGTGTATGCAGGAGAGCAGGCAGCAGCTGCAGAACTACAAGGCTCAGCATCCTCCATCCAGGACTGTATGCAGTTTTTTGCCCAAAAAGAAAAAAAAAATGACATGGGCTTCGCCATATTTTTGTATGCTAGCCGGTGTGAGGTAGCACGGTCGGCTGCGCAGCAGAAGACACGGGATCCAGGCATCAAGGTTCACAGCACACGGTTTTAATGTCCAAACAAAAAGTCCATAACAAAATACATGTGCCTCTCCAGCAGAGGGCTCAGGAAGTTCTGGTCACTTCCCCCACACCCGGCACACCTGCCCTCGTTCCTGTTTCCTTTTAACCCTTCCTTAAGCCTGTAGGGAAACAGCATTAACCCTATAGTGGATTTACTTTCTATCATGGAGTGAGCACAACCTGGGCGAGACATACCGGCCGTCATAGATAACCCCGGTCACAGTCTCACATACCCCCCCCTCAGTTCAAGCGTGCGGGGTTGAACTCCAGCCATCAAGCACGGGCCGCGGGACAAGGCATCGGCGTTGCCCTGCAACCTACCGGCCCGGTGTTCAACCGTAAACCGGAAGTTCTGCAGAGAAAGGAACCACCGGGTAACCCGGGCATTCCGTTCCTTGGCGGACCTCATCCAGACCAGTGGAGAGTGATCCGTCACCAAGCGAAACTGCCGTCCCAGCAGGTAATAGCGTAGGGACTCCAAGGCCCACTTGATCGCCAGGCACTCCTTCTCCACTACGCTATAATTCCGCTCGGGAGGGGTGAGCTTCCTACTCAAGAAGGTGACGGGGTGTTCCTCCCCCTGAACCACCTGAGACAGCACTGCCCCCAGGCCGACCTCCGAGGCGTCAGTCTGTACAATGAACTCCTTCCGGAAATCAGGGTTGACCAGAACGGGCTGTCCGCACAGGACCCCCTTCAGGGCCCGGAAGGAGTCCTCGGCCTGCGGAGTCCACCGCACCATGACGGACTTCTTGCCTTTGAGAAGGTCCGTCAAGGGGGCTGATAGTCCCGCAAAATCCTTTACAAACCTCCTGTAGTACCCCACGATACCCAGGAAGGCCCTAACCTGCTTCGTGGTCAGGGGTCTAGGCCACTTCTGGATCGCCTCAACCTTGTTAATTTGGGGCTTAATCACTCCTTGGCCTATCACGTAGCCCAAGTAGCGGGCTTCCGTGAGTCCCAATGCACATTTCTTGGGATTGGCTGTCAATCCGGCTGATCGAAGCGCGTCCACCACCGCTTGTACCTGTTCCAAGTGGGTCTGCCAATCGGAGCTGTAAATAATGATGTCATCCAGGTACGCTGATGCATACGCCTGGTGGGGTTCCAGCACTAAGTCCATCAACCTCTGGAACGTGGCCGGAGCGCCATGTAACCCAAAAGGCAAGACAACATAGTGGAAGAGACCCTCCGGCGTAACAAAAGCGGTTTTCTCCTTGGCGGACTCCGTTAGTGGCACCTGCCAGTACCCTTTGGTCAGGTCGAGCGTGGTAAAATATCGCGCCTGTCCCAGCCTATCAATCAGCTCATCCACCCGGGGCATGGGGTAGAGATCGAACTTGGATATTTCGTTCAATCTCCTAAAGTCATTGCAGAACCTTAAGGAGCCATCGGGTTTTGGTATTAGGACAATCGGACTAGCCCATTCACTCCGGGATTTTTCGATGACCCCCAGGCGTAACATTGTCTTTACTTCCTCCGATATGGCTTGTCGTCGAGCCTCCGGTACCCGGTATGACTTCAGGCGTACCTTCAGGTGGGGCTCGGTGACAATATCATGTCGTATCAGACTGGTCCTACCGGGCAGCTCGGAGAAGACATCGGGGTTCTGCTGAACCAACCGTCTGGCCTCTCGCCTCTGTTGCTTGGTGAGGGCTTCTCCAATCCTTACTTCCGGTTCGTCCTCTCCGGAGGTCGCTGGAGCCGGATGTGAACGACCCGAAGAGGAGGGAGGTGGGGAAAAAACAGCCATCAGGCTTTCCCGTTCCTGCCAAGGTTTTAATAGGTTGACATGGTATATTTGTTCAGGTTTCCGCCTACCGGGCTGCAATACTTTATAGTTAACCACCCCTACTCTTTCCTTTATCTCGTAGGGGCCTTGCCACTGAGCCAGGAATTTGCTCTCCGCCGTGGGGATCAATACCAACACCCGATCCCCGGGTTTAAAGGTCCGCACGGTGGCTTGTCTATTGTAGCGGCCGCTTTGCGCGGCCTGAGCCTCCTGTAAGTGCTCCTTCACAATTGGCATGACCGCGCTTATGCGGTTCTGCATACCCAAAATGTGTTCAATCACACTTTTATGGGGGGTGGGCTCTTGTTCCCATGTTTCCTTTGCCAGGTCCAACAATCCCCGGGGATGTCGCCCGTATAACAATTCAAAAGGCGAAAACCCCGTGGATGCCTGTGGCACCTCTCGTATGGCAAACATCAAATAGGGAAGCATCATATCCCAGTCTTTCCCGTCTTTTGAAATCACCCTTCTTAGCATGGTTTTCAGGGTTTTATTGAAACGCTCGACTAAACCGTCCGTTTGCGGATGATACACAGACGTACGCAACTGCTTGATCTGGAGTAGCCGGCATAGCTCTTTGGTCACTTTAGACATGAATGGGGTCCCCTGATCCGTAAGGATCTCCTTGGGCAATCCCACCCGGCAGAACACAGCAAACAACTCCCGAGCTATAAGCTTTGCTGCAGTATGTCTGAGAGGTATCGCCTCGGGATACCGGGTGGCATAGTCAACGATCACTAGGATGTGTTGGTGCCCTCGAGCGGACTTTACGAGGGGCCCCACCAGATCCATCCCTATCCGTTCAAAAGGGACTTCTATAATGGGTAACGGTACCAACGGACTGCGAAAATGGGTCAGGGGTGCAGTAAGCTGACACTCCGGGCAGGTTTCGCAGAACCGTTTTACCTCCCCAAAGACCCCGGGCCAATAGAACCTTTGCAATATTCGCTCCTGCGTTTTCTTGACCCCTAGGTGGCCACTCATCAGGTGTTTATGAGCCAAGTCGAGGACCCGCCGGCGATGCGGCTGGGGCACCACCAACTGTTCTACCCCTACGCCCCGTATTTCATCTACCCGGTAGAGTAAATCCTGCTTAAGAGCGAAATGGGGGTACCTTACCTGGGCACTGGGCAGCTGTGCCACCCCGTCCACTACTGTCACCCGACTCCGGGCATGTATTAACGTAGGGTCCTGGAGTTGGGCTGTCCCAAACGTATCCGGGGACGCCTCCAACTCCGGGATGGGCTCGACCGTCTCAGCCTCTCCTGCCAATACCTCTAGGGGTGACCTATCGGGTTCACACTCTGTCCCTATCATCGTGACCCCTACGGCAGGTGTCCCGGATTCAGGATTGTAGGGCTCAGGTCCCGGACCGACCAATATCTGAGGGGACTTAGGGGGTCCCCTCCATAAAGTCCAAAAATAGGGCAGATCCCTTCCTAGGATCACGTCATAAGGAAGAGTGTTAAGAAGTCCCACCTCATGTTGCACCTGACCGCAAGGTGCTGTGATGGTGACAATCCCCGTGGGATAGTCGTGGCGGTCCCCATGTATGCAAACCACCCCCACAGTGCGTCCTGTGGCCTTTACTTTAGCTCTCAAGGTGGATCGCACAAGGGTCACTAAGCTTCCGGAATCCAACAATCCTGTAACCGGACATCCATTCACCTGTATTTGGCACAAGTGGGGCTCTGTCTCTGGGGAGACCAGGTCAGCGGTACACACCACCTGAGCATACATTGAACCCCGCCGGGTAACCCCACAATCCATGGGCTCCGTGGTGAGTGGACACTGGGCTTCCATATGTCCCACCCGCTGGCACCGCCAACATCTAATGGGGACGGAAACCCCCTTGACGGGTTGTCGTTTAGGGTACAGAACCTTCCGGACCTCAGGAATGGCGGCCGCGGCCTCAGACGGGACGGTAGGGGACTCCTGTACCGTTGTCAGCGGTGGGTCCTTGGCCCTAGGCTTGGAGGGGCCGGACCGACGGGCGGTACGCAAAGTCTCAGTGTCCCGTATCAAGTCCTGCGTAGCCACATGCCGCTCTACCAGGGACACTAATTGGTCCAGGGTACTCGGGTCACCCTGTCCGACCCACCGTTGAACGGTGACGGGTAAAGTGCGCACAAAACGATCCACTACTACCCTTTCCACCATTTGCGCCGGGCTCAGAGTGTCAGGCTGCAACCACTTTGTTACAAGATGCAACAAGTCATAGGCCTGGGAGCGTACGGGTTTGGCTTCCTCATAGAACCACTGATTTACCCGCTGAGCCCGTACATAGGTATTCACCCCCAACCGAGCCAGTATTTCGGCTTTCAGGGTCACATAGTCAATGGCGTCCTCGGCACAGAGGTCCAGGTACGCTTTTTGGGGTTCCCCCGTCAGATAGGGCGACAATACCTCAGCCCACTGCGGGGTCGGCAGCTTTTCCCGCTCGGCCACCCGCTCAAACACCGCCAGGAACGCTTCCACATCATCACCCGGGGTCATCTTTTGCAACGCTTGTCTCACCGCTTTCCGGACGCTGCCGTCGTCACCCGGTCCCGGGGTTGTTGCTGCCGGTCCGGCACGGATCGACTTGGCCAGGAGAACCATCTGTTCTTGGTGCCTTTTTTCCTGCAATTGCAAGGCTTGCTGCTGACGTGCATTGGCCTGCTCCATCTGTTCTTGGTGCCTTTTGTCCTGCACTTGCAAGGATTGCTGCTGACGTGCATTGGCCTGCTCCATCTGTTCTTGGTGCATTTTGACCTGCACTTGCAAGGATTGCTGCTGACGTGCATTGGCCTGATCCAACTGTTCTTGGAGTTTTTTTTCCTGCACTTGCAAGGATTGGAGCAGGTGTGCATTGGTCTGTTGCTGCTGTACATTAGCCTGAGCCAAATGCTTTAGTATGTCCTCCATGCCGTCGCCGGGTTTGGGCTGTAGTATAGCCGCTCGAATCCAGGACATGCGCAGCTGGGTCACCAGGGATGGATGCTACACCTCACCGGCTGTCATGCCCGCCGATTCTCCACCATATGTGAGGTAGCACGGTCGGCTGCGCAGCAGAAGACACGGGATCCAGGCATCAAGGTTCACAGCACACGGTTTTAATGTCCAAACAAAAAGTCCATAACAAAATACATGTGCCTCTCCAGCAGAGGGCTCAGGAAGTTCTGGTCACTTCCCCCACACCCGGCACACCTGCCCTCGTTCCTGTTTCCTTTTAACCCTTCCTTAAGCCTGTAGGGAAACAGCATTAACCCTATAGTGGATTTACTTTCTATCATGGAGTGAGCACAACCTGGGCGAGACATACCGGCCGTCATAGATAACCCCGGTCACAGTCTCACACCGGGTACAGCAGGCAGGTACGGGCTGCCCCCAACCCCCAGCTGCCTATTTGTATCCGGCTGGGAACCAAAAATATAGAGAAGCCCTTTTTTTTTAATTATTTCATGAAATAATTAAAAAAAAAAAATGACGTGAGCTTCGCCTAATTTTTGAGTCCAGCCGGGTACAACTAGGCAGCTGGGGATTGGAATCCACAGTGCAGGGTGCCCAAGCTTTCTGGGCACCCCCACTGCGAATTGCAGTCCGCAGCCACCCCAGAAAATGGCGCTTTCATAGAAGCGCCATCTTCTGGCGCTGTATCCAACTCTTCCAGCTGCACTGATGCCGGATGGCTAGCTGGGTAATAATGGAGTTAGGGCTAGCTGTATATTATCAGCTAGCCCTAAGCCCGAAATTCATGGTGTCACGCCAATATTAGACATGGCCACCATGAATTTCTAGTAATGATAAAAAAAACCCACAACACACAGAAAAATATTTTTATTAGAAATAAAACACAACACAATTAGTGACTCCATCTTTATTGAAATAAAGAACCCCCCCCTCCGCAGTAATCCTGGGTCAGGGTCCCGCGCCGTCCAATCCGGATCCAATATCATCTGATCGGTTTGCTGGAAGGCAAAGCGATCAGATGATGTGTCAGGTTAAAGGACGTGAATCACATCACACATCAGCTGATTGTATAAAAGCCGATTATACAATCAGCTGATGCATCAGTGCAAAAAAAAATAATACTCACTTATGTGCTGTGCTGATTACCGGCAGCTCCTGCAGTGATCGATTGGACGAGAGTCTGATCCCGTCCGATCGCTGCAGGAGCTGCCGGTAATCAGCTGATGAAGTCCCCTGACGGCAGGATCAGCTGATAGCCGGCCGGGCGCGAAAAAGCCGGCGAGACTACGATCAGGTGATGCGTCAGGTGACTGCATCAGGTGATCCACCGCCAGGTCCTGCAAGCAAGGTCCTGCCCCGGGGAGACTGCACACAGCCAGAGCGGCGGTACCGAGACAGGGGCTGGGAGTGGACATGGCACCGGGACCCTGCAGACAGGTGAGTATATATGACATTTGTTTTTTTTCTACTGTTCACTTTGGTTTTCGCCGCTGCCTCCACCTCCCACCCAGACATGGCGCCGCACGGAGCTGACATGCACAGGACGGGAGGTGGACGCAGCGGTGACGGTACCGGGAGGATTCATGCTTCTGTGTTTACCAACAGAAGGAATCCTCTTCCTGTACACGTCACTGTAGTACCCACCCCTTGCGTTTTTAGTCATAGAAACGCGGCTATATGCGTTTTTCATTGCGTTGTTGAACATCTCATTGAACTCAATGGGTGAAAAACGCAGTAAAAAACGCAGAAATAATTGACATGCTGCATTTTTGTGGTCACCACAAAAACGCAGCTACAAAAAAACGCTGTGTGTGGACAGCACTTATGAAAACCCATAGACATTGCTGGGGAAGCAATGTCACTGCGTTTTCAGCACAAAAACGCGGTAAAAACGCGGCAAAAAACCCTAGTGCGCACAAGGCCTTAACAAGCCCACAAGGGTGTACTAACATACTAATGAATATGCAGTGTTACACAATCAGCTCACTCACCTCTCTACCACTGGATTTCGGCTCAGTGCGCATGACCCCGGAGTTTGGGTCATGGGCACTATGAAGCCAGGTGAACGCGTCCCGGCTTCAAACTCAAGTAGTGTGCATGACCCGAACTCCAGGATCATGCGCACGGAGCCGAAATCCAGCGATGGCGGCGGAGGGGTGAGCGAGCTCATTGTGCGACGCTGCGTATTCATTAGCATGATAGCACACCCACAGGGGCGTACTAACATGCTAATGGGGGGCGACCAACGCCCAAGGAACTACTGCCCTCATTCATTAGCATACAGAAAAGATCTTTAGAAATACTTTTTCTAAAGATCTCTATCTATGCTGGAGTAACAGGGATGGTTAGGCAGGGATTAGTAATATACACCCAGAACTGCTCGTGGTTCTGGGTGCACATTGGACCTGACAGGTTCCCTTTAAGTGTGCCCTAAAAACGCATTTCTTTAGACTGGTCTATCATCTCACCTCACTTATCCAACTATACCCATGCTTAATGCAGCAGCCAGGGTCACCTATCTGGCTATCCGCTACTCGGATGCCTCTGCTCTGTGCCAGTCACTGCACTGGCTGCCCATATATCACAGGATCCAATTCAAACTGCTTGTTCTCACCCACAAAGCTCTCCACAATGCGGCACCCCCTACATCTCCACCCTCGTCTCTGTCTATCACCCCACCCGTGCTCTACGCTCTGCAAATGACTTTCGACTAACATCCACACTAATTCGAACCTCCCACTCCCGAATCCAAGACTTCTTCCGAGCTGCACCAATGCTCTGGATCGCTCTACCCCAAGAAGTTAGGATGAATCACAACTTATTCAGCTTCAGACGCACCCTAAAAACGCATCTTTTTAGGGCGGCCTATCACAATCCCTAGCCAAACTAATTTCACATAGTCCCTCTACAACTTCTCAGAACAGAACCCCACGTCAGTTTCCATGGCACCCAAATGCATCTCAAGGTTCGGGCCAACTGGTCCAGAAAGCCATTATCTATCCCCCATTTTCTTGAGATGGCTGGATTGTCATTGTAAATAAGCACTTGTACCTTGCCCCCCCTCCATCTCATTGTAGATTGTAAGCTCTCACGAGCAGGGTTTTTTTTTCCCCTCTAAATATTGTATCTTCTATAACTGTTACTTGTTGGTATACGATCCTCCTGAATTGTACAGCACTGTGGAATATGTTGGCGCTACAGAAATAAAGATTATTATTATTATTACCTGTTTTGCCCTTAGGAAATTTTCTTACAAATCTGGTCCCTTGTATCATATTTACACCCTTCATGCAGGCAATGGCCCTCTGCACCTGTACACACAGTATCTGGTGACCGGCTCATGCAGCGTTACTTGAACCCCCTATTATATTGATGGCTGGACCATACATGACAAGCATTCCTGACCTGTCGGGTCTTCCCTATTTCCTCAGACTGTAGCTTACAAGCAGGGCCTCACTCCTGGTTGAATTATGGTATATGCTTACTCATGTGTTTTTTGTCTGTATATGTCCCTTCTGAGTTGTAAAGCGCTGCAGAAAATGTTGGCGCTATAGAAATAAAAATTATAGTTTTATGAAAACTATTCAGCATACAAAGGAGAAGTTTCAAGCCTAGGTCACACGACGATGATTAACCTTATCAGGATCGCTGCTGCGTCATTACATGGTCGCTGGTGAGGTGTCAAAGAGGCAGATCTCACCAGCGACCAGTGACCAGCCCCCAGCCACGCGTGGAAGTGATGCTGCGCTTGGTAACCAAGGTAAATATCGGGTAACCAAGCAAAGTGCTTCGCTTTGTTACCCGATATTTACCTTGGTTACCAGCGCACACTGCTTAGCGCTGGCTCCCTGCACTCGTAGCCAGAGTACACATCGGGTTAATAAGCAAACCGCTTTGCTTATAGTTACCCGATTTGTACCTTGGCTACGTGTGCAGGGAGCCGGCTTCAAGAAGCTGCGGACACTGGTAACAAAGGTAAATATCGGGTAACCAAGCCTTTGCTTGGTTACCCGATATTTACCGTGGTTACCAGCGTCCGCAGAAGCCGGCTCCCTGCTCCCTGCACATTCAGTTGTTGCTCTGTCGCTGTCACACACAGCGATGTGTGCTTCACAGCGGGAGAGCAACGACCAAAAAATGGTCCAGGACATTCAGCAACAACCGGCGACCTCACAGCAGGGGCCAGGTCGTTGCTGGATGTCACACACAGCGAGATCGCTAGCAAGGTCGCTGCTACGTCACAGAAAATGGTGACTTAGCAGTGACGTCGTCGCTGTCGTTGTGTGTGACATGACCATTACTTGCCCTCCCTGGATTCCTCTTTACAGCTCGGTATCTGGTGGTTTCTTATGTCTTAGTAGTTTACACGTCCATCAGGCGCAGGCCTGACGTATGGATTGTATCAGTCAGAGCTTAGCTGTGAGGTGCAATCCTGCGGCCTCCAGCAGCTGGTGTTGGCTCAGAGGCAGACACTAGTTTTATGGGGTTTATCCTGGCACAAAAGTTTCAGAGGAGAGGAGCAAACATTATATCCAGGGAGGGAAGGAGCTTTCTACCTCTGACAGGTCTTGGGAGACGTTACAGATGAAGCGACAAGTGTAAGCTGTGTATACAATGTACAGCAGCCTTTCTACATCCAGGTCCGGGCGCCGGCTCTGCTACACGAGGATGGTTCTTTAGGTTCATCTATGTTTGTCTCTGTATATAAATACCAGGCGCTCCTGGAGCCGGATCTGCAGACACACAGCCATGTGCTGCGGGGAGATAACGCGGCTGTGGGGCTGTGACGAGCAGCAGACCCTGCTTTCTCGGCTGCCGGTGACGTCGCTTGTCTCGGTGGTGACACTATCTGCTGCAGGATGTCACATCTACACGGCACATCACCAAAACAGAGCAGTAATTGTACAAATACTCCGGTCGCTCGTCTTGTGCTGATGTGAGCACACCGGAGCTTTCATTTCTGCTCCCATGTAAAGAGAATGGGAACATTGCAGGAGATTACGCGGTGCCTGATCGTTACTGCATCCTGGGAATCAGATATCGGAGAACAAGAAACCTGCCAGAATTGCTGCGGACAGCATGGAAGAGTCAACTCTGCATCTAGTAGAAAAGTATTAGGGGACACAGAGTCTTAATCACGGGTTTTCTTTTCATGCGACCACCGCACCCCTCTAGGTGCACGCTGTGAAGCCTCTGCACGCCCACCACCCCCGAACCACCTGGGGCACACCATAAAGCCCTCCCGACACCGCTCAGGGGCACGCCGTGCAGCCCCCTTCCCCCTGCACCACATTGTGCAGCCCCCCCTTTTCCCTTGCAGCCCCCCACGTGCACGCATCTCCGTGCAGACCCCCCGGCCCCCTACGTGCACGCTTCCCCTTGTGCAGCCCCACCGGCCCCCTACATGCACGCCTCCCCGGGCAGCCCCAACGGCCCCCTACGTGCACGCCTCCCCGGGCAGCCCCAACGGCTCCCTACGTGCACGCCTCCCCGGGCAGCCCCCCTGGTCCCCTACGTGCACGCTTCCCCTTGTGCAGCCCCACTGGCTCCCTATGTGCACGCCTCCCCGGGAAGCCCCACCGGCCCCCTACGTGCACGCCTCCCCGGGAAGCCCCACCGGCCCCCTATGTGCACGCCTCCCCAGGTAGCCCCAACAGCCCCCTATGTGCACGCCTCCCCGGGCAGCCCCAACGGCTCAATACGTGCACACCTCCCCGGGCAGCCCCAACGGCCCAATACGTGCACGCCTCCCCGGGCAGCCCCCCTGGTCCCCTACGTGCACGCCTCCCCGGGCAGCCCCCCTGGTCCCCTACGTGCACGCTTCCCCTTGTGCAGCCCCACTGGCCCCCTACGTGCATGCCTCCCCGGGAAGCCCCACCGGCCCCCTACGTGCACGCCTCCCCGGGAAGCCCCACCGGCCCCCTACGTGCACACCTACCCGGGCATCCCCACCGGCCCCCTACGTGCACGCCTCCCCATGCAGCCCCAACGGTCCCTTACGTGCACGCCCCCCGTGCAGCCCCAACGGCCCCCGGTGCATTACAGTCATGGCCAAAAGTTTTGAGAATGACACCAAAATTATATTTTTACATGATCTGTTGCCCTCTGGTTTTTAATTGTGTTTGTCTGATGTTTACATCACATACAGAAATATAATTGCAATCATATGAGTACCAAAAGGTTATATTGACAGTTAGAATGAGTTAATGCAGCAAGTCAATATTTGACCCTTATTCTTCAGGACCTCTGCAATTCTCCCTGGCATGCTCTCAATCAACTTCTGGAGCAAATCCTGACTGATAGCTGTCCATTCTTGCATAAGCAATGCTTGCATTTTGCCAGAATTTGTTGGTTTTTTTTGTCCACCCGTCTCTTGATGATTGCCCACAAGTTCTCAATGGGATTAAGATCTGGGGAGTTTCCAGGCCATGGACCCAAAATCTCTGTTTTGTTCCATGAGCCATTTAGTGATCACCTTTGCTTTATGGCAAGGTGCTCCATCATGCTGGAAAAGGCATTGTTGGGCGCCAAACTGCTCTTGCACAGTTGGGAGAAGTTGCTCTTGGAGGACATTCTGGTACCATTCTTTATTCATGGCTGTGTTTTTAGGCAAGACTGTGAGTGAGCCGATGCCCTTCGCTGAGAAGCAACCCCACACATGAATGGTTTCAGGATGCTTAACAGTTGGCATGAGACAAGACTGGTGGTAGCGCTCACCTCTTCTTCTCCTAATAAGCTGTTTTCCAGATGTCCCAAACAATCGAAAAGGGGATTCATCTGAGAAAATGACTTTACCCCAGTCCTCAGCAGTCCACTCCCTGTACCTTTTGCAGAATATCAGTCGGTCCCTGATGTTTTTTCTGGAGAGAAGTGGCTTCTTTGCTGCCCTCCTTGAAACCAAGCCTTGCTCAAGCAGTCTCCGCCTCACAGTGCGTGCAGAAGCACTCACACCAGCCTGCTGCCATTGCTGAGCTAGCTCGGCACTGCTGGTAGTCCGATCCCGCAGCTGAAACAGTTTTAAGATACGGTCCTGGCGTTTGCTGGTCCTTCTTGGGCGCCCTGGAGCCTTTTTGGCAACAATGGAAGCTCTCTCCTTGAAGTTCTTGATGATGCGATAGATTGTTGTCTGAGGTGCAATCTTTGTAGCTGCGATACTCTTCCCTGTTAGGCCATTTTTGTGCAGAGCAATGATGGCTGCACGTGTTTCTTTAGAGATAACCATGGTTAACTGAAGAGAAACAATGATAGCAAGCACCAGCCTCCTTTTAAAGTGTCCAGTGGTGTCATTCTTACTTAATCATGACTGACTGATTGCCAGCCCTGTCCTCATCAACACCCACACCTGTGTTAATGGAACAATCACTAAAACAATGTTAGCTGCTCCTTTTAAGGCAGGAATGCAATGATGTTGAAATGTGTTTTGGGGGTTGAAGTTCATTTTCTTAGCCAATATTGACTTTGCAAGTAATTGCTGTTAAGCTGATCACTCTTTATGACATTCTGGAGTATATGCAAATTGCCATTAGAAAAACTTAAGCAGTAGACTTTGTAAAAATTAATATTTGTAGCATTCTCAAAACTTTTGGCCATGACTGTACATCGAGCACCTCACCGAGCCATCTGCATTTACTAATGTGACATAACGGCTGGTAGTCAAGAGCTCACTAATACCAACGCAGTCCTGTAAAAGGAGCCACCGGTGTAACAAGTCCACTTATGACATTTCTTACCTCCTAAATCTTCCCCCATCACCTGTGAGTGATCTTTTTGAGAAGTGAAGTGAATGGAAATGCAGCAACTCAGCCACAAAGTGGAGACCCCATAACATTACAGAGCGGGGGGCTGACTGCTGAGGAGCAGAGGGCAGGAAAGTCACCAATGCTCTGCTAACTTCATCACTGCAGAGTCCAAACCACCTCTGGTATTAAAATCAATGCTAAACTGTGTTTCATGACGGATCAGCTGCAGCAGCCGTACATCACCAAGCACAATGTCAAGCATCGGATATAGTGGTGTAAAGCCGCCATCACTGGACTCTGGAGCGGAGGAACGTGTTCTGTGCAGTGACTGATCACACGCTGTCATCTATGTAAAGAGTCTGTTGTGAATGCCAGCAGAGCGTTACCTGCCTGACTGCAACGTTTCAGAAGGAAAGACAATGCTATGTGGAGTTTTTTAAGTTGTTGTCAGACCTCAACCCCATTGAAAACCTAAGGAATCAATGAGAATAAAGATTGCGAGCCTGGCCCGCTCCTCCAGCAAATGGTTGTGTGGATAATTAGGGAACAAAAAAACACTTAAAAAATCTTCCCAGAAAGGAAAGATATGGCCGACTCCATAGTAATGTCTATGGATGTAGAAAGGGGGGTTATAAAAGCTTCTTTAGGTGTAATATGGAGGAGGATGATACTTTTATCCGTAAAGTGGATCTTCAGTTGAAAAAATAAGTTGCACTAAGTTTCAGTCTGAAATCTTCATCCATGTTCAGACGCCCTGACATGCCGATTACAACCTATGCGGACACGTCCCTCCATGTTTAATGAGGTCAGTGTGTTCAGAATGTTACAGTCTTCACTGGTTCTCATGTATTAGCACAGCTTCATTACTGGACTGATTTCACCTGAGGCCTATAACAAAGCCATCGATCCTTCCTCAGTCTGGCACGAGTTCCTTCACTCCATAAACGGACACAGTCTGTGGCTGCCCCTGTGCTTTCCTCCCAAGCAGCACCATAGCCAGCTATGTGAAGGAGCTGCACAGACTATACTACATAAACCTGGACAGGGAAGATTATTGCAGACCATTTAGACAAGCTTTTTTTTTTTATCTCAGGTTGATTTCACATATGAAATACGGCTCCTGCCCGGATTGGAAGCCCGGCCTGAGATAAGCGCTTTGTATACCCCTTTGAAGCAGTTAGCACAGGTCGGGAGCCTCTCTATGGTCTCATCTTCAGGCTCCACATTTCATGGCTATGTGAAAATAGGCCTTATGGAGGGAATTTATCACAAGACTGACTACCCTAAAATATTGTTTCAACCTATTAAATGCACATTAATGTAAATTACATTCATGGTTAGCACAGAATTAGGCAAATTCAGCAATCCTGACCACTATAGTTGGCCAAAGTTTCCAGGGATTAAAGGGAATCTATCACCAGGTTTTTGCCACCTTATCTGAGAGCAGCATAATGTAGGGGCAGAGATTCTGATTCCAGTAATGTGTTACTTACTGCACTGCTTAGTTTAGTTTTGATAAAATCACTGATCGGCAGTAGATTATCATTACAGGACTACATGGCATGCTGCAGGTAGTCCAGACTATTCATGAGCTCTGTGTAACTGCTAGATCTGCAGCAGAGAAAACATTGATTTTACCAAAATGACAGCAAACAGCTCAGTAAGTGACACATCGCTGTAAACAGGGTCCCTGTCTCTACATTATGCTGCACTAAGATGTGGGAAGAAAACCTGCTAACAGATTACCTTAAAAAGCACCACTCTGGCTGTTTTTACTTTTATTTTATTTTTTTTGGGGGGGGGGGGGGTTTCAGCACTGGAGTGATGCTTCTAAATCAAAGCTGCCTGCCCTCTGTCATATACTCACCCTCTGTCAGTTTCACCATTTACAAATGCCGCTCTGGTCTTGCGGCACCATTTTGTGACTAACTTCTGACTGGCTGTAAGGCCCTCCCAGCCCTCCGAACGAGGGGCAGAGCGAGGCCCTCCGAACGAGGGGCAGAGCGAGGCCCTCCGAACGAGGGGCAGAGCGAGGCCCTCCGAACGAGGGGCAGAGCGAGGCCCTCCGAACGAGGGGCAGAGCGAGGCCCTCACAGCCTTCCGAACGAGGGCAGAACGAGGCCCTCACAGCCTTCCGAACGAGGGCAGAACGAGGCCCTCCCAGACTTCAGAACGAGGGCAGAACGAGGCCCTCATAGACTTGTATTGAGCTGTGAACTCCAGTGAGCTCCAGCACACAGTGTAGCAGCTGGCAGGTCCCAAATTGCAGAGACCGACTGGAACGGTGGTAATAAAAGGTGAAGCTGCTGGAAGGCGAATATAAGACAATGGTCAGGGGGATTTACAGCACCACTGCAGTAGTGCAATAAATGAGAAAAAAAATGCTGTAGTGGTGCTTTAAAGATCAAAATATAATATAAAATTGGTGTCTTGCAGGCGATCCTCCAATCTCAGACATTGAGGTTATGAGAACCGTATAGTATCGAACCCCGTGAACCTTCTCTCATGCCTTTCTGGGACTTGTAATACTGAATTCCTCGACTTATACATGTTTTTACATGGATTACAATAAAGACAAGTTTTAATTGCTGGATCTCGATCTGGTCCCTCGGAAGCATTTTATGGAACCTGTTTTGCTGCTACTTGGTGACTCTGTGCATGAACATACACAGGCGAGTGCACGGCTTCCACATGCCATGCAATCTCAGCCATCCCTATAAGAAGCCTTTGGGTGATTATTATAAGAGAACAGCACATTATATACCACATCTGCCTTTTATATGACCTTCAGCCATAAGCCAAGCACGCAGCGCCTCGCCTGCTCAGGTCTCCCCAGTATGAGCCCTGTCGGACCGGATGTGTCCATTTGTTAAAGGGAACCTGTCATCAGAAATTTAGCTGGAAACCTAAAAGTTTCCCCCTCTGCAGCTCCTGGGCTGCATTCTAGCAGGTTCCTGTACTTTTTGTGGCCCCTTCAAATTAAATACTTTATAAACTTGTACCTTTTGCTATGTAAATTTTGTAAATCGTCCATGGGGGCGGGCTCTCTGCTGACCGTTGCTGTTCCTCCAGCAGACTTATGCTGCCCCCCAACGCTGAATTTCATATCTCAGGATGCCGCCCCTGGTCCCGCGCATGCGCTGTGCGACTGTAGCGGCACTGTGCACTGTGTGCACGTGTTACCGCTGATGACGTTTTGCGCAGGCACGAGGTTATGGGTGGCGCTGTGAGTGTCATCAGCAAGTGCCGCTTATAACCTCGTGACCGCACTTTCCCCTCTTCCTCCAGCGTTCTGCGCAAGCGCTTGCTGGCCAGATGACCCGACGTCACCTCTTTCCCATCTTGCCCTGCTGCAGGGTAAGATGGGAAGGAGGTGACGTCGGGTCATTTGGCCGGCGAGCGTTTGCGCAGAACGCTGGAGGCGGTGGGGGAAAGCGCGTCCACGAGATTATGGGCGGGCACTTGCAATGCAATCACAGCGCTGCCCACAATCTCATGCTTATGACACACGTCACCTGCGATCCTGGCGTGGGCGGCACCTCGGGCGCAGTGGGCGGCGTCCTGATGGATGAAATAGAGCGTGGGGGGATGGCGTCAATCTGCAGGAGGGACAGCAATGGTCAGCAGAGAGCCCGCCCCCATGGACGATTTACAAAATTTACATAGCAAAAGGTACAAGTTTCTAAAGTATTTAATTTGGTTTAAAAGGGGCCACAAAAAGTACAGGAACCTTCCTAGAATGCAGCCCAGGAGCTACAGAGGGGGAAACTTTTAGGTTCCCTTTAAGAAGCAGCCGACACAGAGAGAAGAACGCAATCTGCAGGATGATTGTGCCAGATACATCACACATGGTGTGGCGCCCCTGAGGCTACCGTCGTCACAGGGGTACTGCACCTCAGCCAGAGGTGTGGTATCCCATCCTGGGTAACCAACATTAACCCAACCCCCCCCCCACCCTACAAATACAGGAACATTCAGCTTGGCCAAAAAGGACAATAATCAAGATGCCAAGTAACTCCAAGACACAATAGGTAAAGTGGGATTTAAAGAGAATCAGTCACTTTATTTTTGCTCCCCCATCTGAGAGCAGCATAATGTAGGGGCAGAGACCCCGATTCCAGCGAAGTATCACTTACGGGGTTGCTTGTACCATTTTTGTTAGAAATTAGTTCTATGCTGCAGATCTAACCGTTCTGATCTTTGTATAACCCCCGGCCCACACCACTGATAGCAGCTTTCTGTGTACACTGTGCATAGGCAGAAAGTTGCCAATCAGTGGTGGGGTTATACAGAGCTCATGAATATGGAGGAATACAGGGCAGCAGGTTTACTAGTCCTCATTCAAGCTCCTACTAATAAAACTGTGATTTTATCAAAACTACAGCAAGCAACCCAGTAAAGTGACATCGCTGGAATTAGGGTCTCTGTCTCTACAATATACTTTTCTCCGATTAGGTGACAAAAACTTGGTGACAGAGTCCTTTAAATGTGATTCATGGTTTCAGCAAATAAAGTCTCTTTTCCTTGCATAATGGAAATAGATTCAAACAATTATTCAAGATTGAAAATATCAATTTTAAGATCTCCGCTTGCAGTCACTGCACAGGATCCTTCATTCCTTACTGCCATGGGTAAGAATCTGCTGTGGCCATGTGACGGACACAGGTACAGTACCGGTATCAGAGCTGTGTGGGTCATGCCCTAGAACTCAAAAGCTGAAAATGACTGCAAACAGAGATATTAAATGCCAAGAGGAAATGGTACAGACAATATATTGGAAATTTATATGCAAAAAAAGATGGGGCGTGTTGGATATCAACATGCCTGATCATTACTCACTTCCCTTTCCTTATTAAAAACACATGCACGCTCAACGTAGTGAGTGTGCATGTGTGTGTGGGAGAGTGAAGACAAACAGCTGTAGGCTGAACACATATTGAAACCAGGAATACGGGCAGTTTATGTGTAGGAGGTGGGTCACTGACTAGCTGAGTGACGATTTCCAGCCTTACCAAGGAACAGAAAGGGACCGAGGAAGTATTGGAGCTAGAGCTGTGGGAAATTATGGCATCAAAATTTAAATATTTTTTTTTTATTTACCAATTTCAGCCCAATAAAAATAAAAAAAAAATCATCCACTGGACAAGTCCTTTAATTATGGAAATAAAGAAGACGGCCTCCTCTGACCACACAGTGTTCACATTGGTACCAACCTTCTCCAGCTCCCGGGGTATCCGGAGGCAGGTATACACCCGCTCTCGCCTCTCCCTGTATTTAGCCTCATTATGCTCCAGGAAATATCCCCGGGTGAGCTCCGCGCTGATGAACCTGAATAAGGAGAGATCTGAAAAACAAAAAAGTAGAAAAAGTAAATTAAAGGTTTGCCAGGAAATGCGAATTTTGCCATAAAATGTAAGTCTGTTGGCTCCGGACATAGAAATCTTCTGACCAGTTTGCAGGAGGGCAGAGATTAGCGGTCACAGTGAATAGGGAGAGCCGGGGACTGGGCTCCTAAACTGGCCCTCAAATTAGGGGTGCCCCCAACTATCCCTTATCTCAGAGTTACCTCTGAAGGTGAGGATGTCTGAGCCACCTTCCTGGCCCTGCTCCTGATCAGCCTTGATCTTACACCCTCTGGCCCATGGGAGGGCCGGGACAGGAGTGTGACAAAACCAACAAAGATAGACAAACAGGGGAAAGCAAAACTATCTTACACCACGCTCACACAAGGATATAGGACAATAAGAGCTTATGAGGAAAATAAGAGCTTAGGAGGAAGATGGTAGGTGAACCGACCAGGGGAGATAATTTGCTAGATGTGGTCCTGTCAAATAGACCGGATACAATTTCAGATCTACAGGTCCGGGAGCACTTGGGCACCAGCGATCATAATATGTTAAGCTTCAACATAATATTCAATAGAACATTTCAAAGGGGAAATGCTAAAACTTGAATTTTAGGAAAGCTGATTTCAACAAATTAAGGGAAGAGCGTAAATGTGTAGATTGGGACAAAGTCATAATAACTGGGGATACCGAACATAAATGGGGTAAGTTTAAGGATATACTACTAGAGTCCTGTAAAAAACGTATACCCTCTGGTAATAAAATGTCCAGGAATAAAAAGAAACCACTATGGATAAATAAGACTGTACAAAGTATAATAAAACAAAAACAAAGGGCATTTAAAATCTTAAAGGCTGAGAATACAGAAATAGCATTGCAGGAGTATAAAGATATCAATAGGCAATGCAAAAAAGAAATCAAACAAGCAAAATGAGCTACTGAAACAAAAATCGCCAGTGACATTAAAATAAATCCCAAAATCTTTTATAAATACATTAATGCCAAAAGGAAATCAAAGGATAGTATCGGCCCATTAAAATATAATAACAAGTTAGTTATAGAGGACAAACAAAAGACTGAGATATTAAATAGGCATTTCTCATCTGTATTCACCAAGGAACTGACTGTACCAGGGATCATTCAACAAGTGAAAAATCAAAGTTCACCACCCGATATAATTAATTTAACACAAGATGAAGTACGCCTACGTCTGAGTAAATTAAACATTGACAAATCCCCAGGGCCAGATGGCATTCATCCACGAATATTGAGGGAATTGAGCTCCGTAATCGACAGACCGCTGTATCTCATCTTTTTAGACTCACTTGTAACAGGGTTGGTGCCTCAGGATTGGAGCATTGCTGATGTGGTACTGATATTTAAGAAAGGTAAGAGGGTAGATCCAGGCAACTACCGTCCAGTAAGCCTGACATCAGTAGTATGCAAAGTTTTTGAGGGCATTTTAAGGGATGACATGCAAAAATATATTGCAGAAAATAATATGATAACTGACAAACAGCATGGATTCATGAAAGATAAGTCGTGTCTAACCAACCTGTTGGGGTTCTATGAGGGGGTAAGTGCAAACCTGGATTTTGGTAATGCAGCTGATGTGATTTATTTGGACTTTGCAAAGGCATTTGATACTGTACCACATAATAGCCTTATACTAAAGCTCCAGAAGCAAGAACTAGGGGAAACTATATGCAACTGGGTAAGGAATTGGCTAAAAGATAGGAAACAAAGAGTAGTCATAAATGGTACATTCTCTAAATGGGCCATAGTCAGCAGTGGGGTGCCGCAGGGATCTGTGCTAGGACCAATTCTTTTTAATCTCTTTATTAATGACCTTGTGGATGGGATTGATAGTAAAGTGTCAGTCTTTGCTGATGACACCAAACTATGTAGGATATTAAAAACTGACCTGGATAGTACAATATTACAAAAAGATCTGGATAAGATGTCAGAATGGGCAGATACTTGGCAAATGAGATTTAATGTTGATAAATGTAAAGTAATGCACCTAGGACGGAGTAATCCTATAACTGCGTATACATTAAATGGAAGTAAACTCGGGACTACAGAACAGGAGAAGGACTTGGGTATTCTCATTACAAATAAGCTGAGCAGCAGCACTCAATGTCAAGCAGCAGCTGCTAAAGCAAACAAGATTTTAGGGTGTATAAAAAGAGAGATTAGATCCCGTGATCCCAACGTATTGTTTCCCCCCTATAAATCACTTGTAAGGCCACATCTGGAATACGGGATCCAGTTTTGGGCTCCACATTTTAAAAAAGGACATTCAGAAGTTAGAGTCAGTTCAAAGGCAGGCAACTAGACTATTACAAGGAATGGAGGCCGCCCATATGATGACAGGTTGAAAAAGTTAGATATGTTTAGCTTAGAAAAAAGACGTCTCAGAGGAGATCTCATTTATATGTATAAATACATGTGTGGTCAATATAAAGGACTGGCACATGACTTATTTCTTCCAAAGACAGTACTAAGGACCAGGGGGCACTCACTGCGAGTGGAAGAAAAGAGATTCCGGCAGCTAAATAGGAAAGGGTTCTTTACAGTTAGAGCAGTCAGACTGTGGAATGCCGACCACAAGAGGTAGTAATGGCAGATACTATAACAGCTTTTAAAAAAGGGCTGGATGATTTCC
Organism: Anomaloglossus baeobatrachus; assembly: GCF_048569485.1. Classification (NCBI taxonomy): domain Eukaryota; kingdom Metazoa; phylum Chordata; class Amphibia; order Anura; family Aromobatidae; genus Anomaloglossus; species Anomaloglossus baeobatrachus. The sequence goes on from NC_134353.1 coordinate 87,793,010, forward strand.
TCACTACACACAACATTGTTGGTTATAAATGACTTAGTGACTAAATGGACTAAATGTAGAACTGGTGGAGGAAGGTTGAACTAGATGGACCTAGGTCTTTTTTCAACCTAAGTAACTATGTAACTATAAGAGCTTAGGAGGAAAATAAGAGCAGGGAGGAAACAAGAGGACGAGAAGATTCCACACTAACATCAAACAACGCAATATACCGTATTTTTCGCTTGATAAGACGCACCTGATTATAAGACGGACCCCCAAATTTGGTGAAGGAAAAGAGAATTTTTTTTTTCTTAATGTTAAATGGGGTCCATCTTATAATGCCAGTGTCCGTCTAACAAATCATATAGGGTATATGTCCCTCATAGCCCCCCATCCTAAAATTAGCCCCCCTCAATCTGGATATGGCCCCCTTATATTGAATATAGCCCCCTTGTGCTGGGACACGTCCTCCTGTGCTGCCCATGGCCCCTATAGATGGCACACCTCCCCTGTGTTAGATATGGCCCCCCATACTGCTGCCCATAATAAAATAAAACACTCTTCCCTTACCTTCTCAGCGCTGTAATCCCTGTGTCTCCCTCCGTGGGGTTGAGCTCCTCCTCCACTTCCTTGTTCTTGCTGCCGGTCATGTTATCGGCACGGCAGAGTGATATCATCTCTGCGTGCCTGATCACAGACAGTAGCAGCAGGAGACCGGGAAATCAGCGCTGGAGGTAAGTAAAGCTTTTTTATTTTACTATGGGCAGCATTATGGGGGCCATATCTTACACAGGGGGGGGGATCATGTGCGATCAAAGGAGGGCACAGGCAGATATAATATGCCCCAGCACATCAGCATGATGCAGTTTCAGCACCACGCTGCTGATGGACAGTGGCTGTGCATATTATATGAGCGGGAGCAGGAGATCAAAGGCTGCAGCCCGCAGCTGTCACCTGCCCCCAGCACCGCTCCAGAGCGGACCCTGCAATGCAATATATATATATATATATTATGTACACCCTCCCCCCCCGTATATTCGGTTTATAAGAGACGCCCCCTACTTTCGCCCAAAATGTGGGGGAACAAAAGTGCGTCTTATCAAGCGAAAAATACGGTAATCACTAGCAGGACTGGGACACAACAGCACACAGCAAAGCTATAGTCGGCGTGGGTAGACAGATTCCACCTTCTTAATACAATCACCAGCAGGACTGTGACACAGCAGCACACAGACCCACACAGCAATGCTATAGCTGGCGTGGGAAGACAGATTCTACCATCTTAATACAATCACTAGCAGGACTGGGACACAACAGCACACAGACCCACACAGCAATAAACCATTGTCGGTGTGAGAGGACAGATTCCATGATCTTAAATGGTGGGGAGTAACTGTGATAGATTTCCAATAACATGTGATCCCAGAGGTAACCAGCAGGCTACCATAGTTTAACTCTTGCTAGCCTGACCATTAATGAGCCCACAGATGGTTGACACCCGTGCCTGGCTGTGTAACTCAGAAGCACCATAGAAACCATAGTGTGGAGTGTCAGAATCTATAATGTGAACAGCACCTGATGCCTCCATGACACTCAGGGAGTTTTGCGCAAAACTTTATGTGACACTACAATTTCAAACAAAGGAGTTAGGGGGAGGCTCCTGCTGCAGAAAGCGGTTTTATAGCTGGATACAGGATGGTGAGGAGGAGGAGGATACTGCTGATCTTCTGGGACACATTGAAGATATATTTATGAATTTCAAAGTTTTGGATTCCAATATGAGACACAATAGGATTAAGAAAAGCAGTTTAAAGAGGGATTTCTCAATGTTTTTTGGCATTGCTCCAGGGAAGGTTCTGCCTCTCCATGCAGCGGTGTGGATGAGGAGTATAGAGCGCAGCTTTCCTGTCTCTTTCCGCCCCATTATCACTGTTTAGCAGAACAATGAGGACATGTTATGAAGCATTGCTATCACGTTCCTGGCAAATACTGTAAGAGTTCAATGTCACCTCTTCCAGCTCGCTCGGTAGCACCATTCATTACACTGCTCAGAAGTTGCGTGGAGTAATAATCCGGCCGCGGCTCGTGTCCAACGGGACATGAATCAGGACGCTGTGGAGTTTGGTAGAAATGTCAAAGTCAACGCTGTGACCTCGATAGAGTTGTCATCTGTAACAATGCAGCGGCGTCTGCGGATGTGAAACGGGATGGCGACACGTTATTAGATCACCCTAATAACGGGGCTTTGCTTTGAAGACCACACAGTGAATAGCTGCAGCGGTGAATAGCTGCAGCGGTGAGGTGTACTACAGTTATGGCATCACTCCTACGTCCAAAACAGATCCTGGAGCGGGGGATGGCGAGTACTACCTGGCTTTATTATTTCACTTAAAATCGGTCAAGGTTGATTTTGTTTTTGTTACACACCCGTCCCCGCTCTCCCGGGACCTCCGCCGCCCGTCCCCGCTCTTCCAAGACCTCCGCCGCCCGTCCCCGCTCTTCCAAGACCTCCGCCGCCCGTCCCCGCTCTTCCAAGACCTCCGCCGCCCGTCCCTGCTCTCCCGGGACCTCCGCCGCCCGTCACCGCTCTTCCAAGACCTCCGCCGCCCGTCCCCGCTCTTCCAAGACCTCCGCCGCCCGTCCCCGCTCTCCCAAGACCTCCGCCGCCCGTCCCCGCTCTCCCAAGACCTCCGTCGCCCGTCCCCGCTCTTCCAGGACCTCCGCCACCCATTTCCCACATGCCTCAACTGCCTGCTGCGCCGATGCCCGTGGTCCATGTGCCCTCTCGGACCGTGGGCTTTGAAGATCCACCTCACCTAGTGAGACTAATCGTTGTAAGATAGTCACGCTGCAGAGGCGGATGTCACTCAGTGTGGGGGAGAGCCATCAGCTGTCACTCACAGTATAGAGTGGGGACTGTAACCGCTCCGTGCACACCCTTATGACGGAAACTGCATGGCTCCAGAAAGGAGGTAAGTTCATCGGTATGGAGGATTGAGCCGCTCCGGTGTGACGGGAACTCTTCAGAGCCCTGTTCTCTGGATCGCTGGGGCCGACCCCTTAGTGATCCGTACGTTATCCCCTGTCCTCCTATTTGGGAAGGAGTCATACTCTCAGCACAGACCCTCGCATATTCTATTTTCACTTTAGAAGAAAGCCCTTTGGATTCTTCTGGTGATACCTCTGCACGATCCGGCCATGAACAGAACTATTTGCATCACGTTCCTTGGTAATTCTCATGTTACTGGATGCCAGCTGCAGACACCCACCTCTCCCCCAGGCGTGCCCGTGCCGCGCTGAAGCTCCTTGTAAAACAGTGGCGTGCGGCTATATTAGGGGGTGACTGTGCCCGCGCCAGGTCAGATTTACGGTTGCTACAAACAACTAGAAACAAGAGTCAAAGCAGCTGTCACCTCGCACACAGCAAAAGCTGCAGGAGGAAATGTACAGGGTAACATTACCAACTACCGGGCACAGCGCTAGTGCCCCAGCCTAAAGCTTCACCCGCTATGTAGGGAAGAGCGCCGCTTCTAGACACCATACAACTCCAGAACTAGAGAACCTATGGAGACGCACGGCCTCACACGTGTGCACTCACTAATCTCTGCTGCTCTACTGCTAGCTCTCAGGAAGACAACACTTAGAGGGGCTGAACAATAGATCTGCAGTCGCTCATTGTGAGGTATCCTGACAGTGTGTACATTGCGCAGCCTCACGACACAACAGTCTGTGATTACATAGAGAGGCTGCAGTTTACTTTACAGCATAAAACCCCTTTCAGACTTTCTCCAAGCAATCCCTGGCTTGTTCCCCGCCTGTACAGAGCGTCCTCCGCTGTGCTGAAGGATATGTAGTGTATGCAGCAGGGTAGTGCAGATAGGGAATGCATTAGGCCATTAGGGATGAAATTGAAATTATAATGAGCAGAATTCTGAATGCAGCTCTGGATGAGGATTGAAATCTTAGTGAGAGAATTTTGAATACAGCTCTGGATGAGGGATGACTCAGTGGACTGAAATCATAAATAGCAGAATTCTGAATACAGCTCTGGATGAGGGATACGTCACTGGACTGAAATCATAACTAGCAGAATTCTGACTGCAGCTCTGGATGAGGGATGAGTCAGTGGACTGAAATCGTAACAAGCAGAATTCTGAATGCAGCTCTGGATGAGGGATGAGTCAGTGGATTAAAAACGTAGAGCAGAATTCTGACTGCAGCTCTGGATGTTGTTGGTGCATACTCCATAATTATATGTGAAGTAAATGAAAAAAAAAATCTGTCACTTAATGCAAAGTAGGAAAATATGAGACACACAAGTGAAGTGAACCCCTTTTAAAAATGCTGCTGCGGGGGGATGATTGTCACAGGACCTTCATCCAGGACCCCCTGAATACAGAAGATTTTAGGTGGGGGGAGGGGGGGGAAGCCAGGCATTTTCCCTGCAGGAGCGTAAGTCATGGAAACACAGTACTAAATGGTGGCCGATCAGATTCACTACCACCCATACAAAACTGGCTCCAATCAGACAGAACAGGAGCCACTTTGAAAGGAATTATTCAGCAGGTTTTTGCTACCTAATCTGAGAGCAGAATAAGGTAGGGGCAGAGACTCTGATTCCAGGAATGTGTCACTTACTGGGTTGTTAGCGGCAGTTTTGATAAAATCATTGTTTTATCAGCAGGAGATTGTCGCTAGTGGTGTAGTAAGTCTGCTGCCAAGTAGTCAGTGTATTCAGGAGCTCGTTATAACCCTGCCCCAACCACTGATGGCAGCTTTCTGCCTATGCACAGAGAACACAAGTGGTGTGGACAGGGTTCTACAGAGCTCAGCATTCAGAGTACTGACAGATCTGCAGCATTATGCTGCTCTCAGATTGGGTAGTAAAAACCTGGTGACAGATTCCCCAAAGCAGCCCTCAATTCTGGGGCAAAAAGGAGGATGGAGACCCCTATACAATGTCTATACGCCCCAATTACAGACAGATGGACTTCCCATAGAGTACAAGGCACAGTCCATCGCTTTGTAGATCTCCTCCTGGTGGGGGGAGCGGGTGTTTAGCTGGAGACCCCAGTGCTACTAATGGAGTGTCTGGATGTTGGATCACCCACAGATCTAACATTAGCTATCTGAATAGGTGATAATGGCCCTTTATAGTGAATGTCACCAGATTTCACATCTAAACTGCTCACATTATAGATATTTTGGACCTGTTGGGGCCAGTATACTTGCTCTGATAATCCATAGCACAATAGCGGTGGGTAATGTGCTTGAAAAGTTTCCTGCTGGATATTAAAGTGACCACGCTCATTTCAATATCATTATTATACAGGCGTCCTGATCTGGATTATCATAGTAAGTACACCTGCCTCATCAGACCTAAGGGATCTATGCAGTAATGGTTATATTCGTAGTCCAGGGCTGAGCTTATGTGCTGACATCCACAGATTCCCTTCGGATTAATAGGCCTGGCGGGAAGTCGGGCCACAATGATAACATCAGCTTGGGTCATCTAATAAGAAGGGCAGAGGATGACAGAGAGATGGTCTTTGCCAAGGGGGTGTGTCTTTATGCTGTTCTACACTATCTTTTGAGTAACGCCCACTTGTAAAAGACCATAAAAAATAGCATCAAATTAAAAGGCCCAAATAAGAATTGGTGCAGTGTGCACGCACGTCACGTCCCATCGGCTGGAAGATGGCGTCTCCTCTCATCTGACAGCGTCTGTGGCTCATCATTTGATTAGCCAGCCTGATGACCCATCTAACGTGCGTCTCTCCAGGCTGACTAATCGAGCGATGAGCCGCAGACACAGTCAGGCGAGAGGCGAAACTCCCTCTCCCATTGCCACAAATCCCCATCATGGCCTGCGGAATGGGACGCCAGGGTAGATTTGTGCTAGCTCGAGCCCCTCTCTCTGCAACCGCATTCGGGACGTCAAAAAAAGCTGAATGGGAGCAATGAGACACTTCTGAGCTGGTGTCAGGTCATCTTTAAAGAGACTGTCACCAGGTTTTTGCTCCCCCATCTGAGAGCAGCATAATGTAGAGACAGAGACCCTGATTCCAGCGATGTGTCACTTACTGAGCTATTTGCTGTCAATTTGAAAGAATCAATGTTTTCTCTGCTGCAGATCTCGCAGTTATACAGAGTTCATGAATATGCTGGACTACCTGCAGCACGCCAAGTAGTCCTGTAATGATAAGCTCCTGCTGATTAAACAGTGATTTTATCAAAACTGCACTAAGCAACCCAGTAAGTGACACATTGCTGGAATCAGGGTTACTGTCTCTATATTATGCTGCTTTCAGATTAGGTGGCAAAAACTTGGTGACAAATTCCCTTTAATTACCCATGTACATAAGAGACTCAGCTGTGCAGGGAAGAGATAATTCAATGCGGTGGACGCCAAAAAAACAATCATAAAGTGATGCCATAATTTAGACATGAAAGCCCCTTAGGCTGCTTTCACACATCCGGTAGGTGCAGAGCCGGCCAGTCCGGCTCTAAAACCTATGCAACGGATGCGGCGAAAAAGCCGCATCCTTTGCATACGTTTTTTAAATGCAGCCCGACCGGTTTTTGCCTCTTGCGGCATGCTACTGAGCATGCGCAGTGGCAAAAACCGCATGCGGCGGCCGGATGCGTTTTTTGCCGCATCCGGCGTCCATAGGCATGCATTGAAAAATGCGCCGCATCGGCCGGATGCGGATTTTTTTTGCCGCACAAAAAAAGTGCCAGGCAACGTTCCATCCGGCCGCCGCATTGGCTAAATCTGCCGCATGCGGCAAAAACCGGACGGAATGCAAGCCCATGCGGCACAATACGGCACTAATTAAAGTCTATGCAGGAAAAACGCAACCGGCAGCAAAAAAAAAAAACGGTTGCGTTTATCTTGCAAAGTGCCGGATTGTGCCGCACAGGAAAAACCAAAAGGTGTGAAAGCAGCCTTACAGATGGGACCCGCAAGGTACCCAGCCCTAAGGACACAGCGTCTATTTGTCCAGACAGGACATCATAGGGACAGAATCGGAATAAGTGATCCGCGGCATCTTACAGGGGCCCTATTGATGAATGTGGGGTCTGGGTGGGTCCTGTTTATCTTACACAGTTTTTGAAGGAACTTAGCGGGAGGTCGCTCCAAACATCTTAGAGAACCAGAAGAACAAGAAGTCCTGGAAGTGATGATCAGAGAGCCCCAATCCCACCATCTTCTGGACTGTCTGGGATTAGATG
>NC_134353.1:89115424-89222924 GCF_048569485.1 Anomaloglossus baeobatrachus
CCTGCACACATGCCCTGTCTGCTCTTGTTATGTGTGTCCCTTTTTGCAGTATAATGTGTAGGATGCTGGTGCTGTACTTGGCACTGTAGAAAAATAACTTATTACAAAAGTGTCGTCATTCTCAAGTGATAGCATTTCATCTTTTTTTTTTTTTTTTGTTCCCCTTTTTCTGAGAGCTGTACATTATTATTATTATTATTATTATTATTATTATTATTTTTCTGTCAATCTTGCCATATAAGGACTTGTTTTTTGCGGGACGAGTTGTACTTTTAAATGAAACCATACGTTTTACCATATAGTGTACTGGAAAACGGGGGGTGCGGAAACAATGCCATAAAAGTGCAAAATGCACGATTGTTTTGAGGGTATTTTATTCACCTTTTTCACTATATGGTGAAACTGATCCGTCGGTTTGATGCCTCAGGTCAGTGCGAGTTCGTAGATACCAAATATGTATAGGGTTACTTTTATCTGAGGGGTTAAAAAAAAATTCAGAAAATTGTCCAAAAAAAGTGGTGCACTTTTTGCACCATTTTCTGTGACCCATAGCGTTCTCATTTTTCGGGATCTATGGCTCACTGATGGCTTATTTTTTGCATATCAAGCTGACGTTTTTAATGGTGCCACTGTTGAGCAGATGCTACGTTTTGATCACCTGTTAACGCATTTTGCACAAAATTTGCAACAACCAAAAAATGTAATTTTGGCGTTTGGAATTGTTTTGCCGCTACACTGTTTACCAATCAGATTATTTTATATTTTGATCGGGCATTTCTGAACGCAGCAATACGTACGTATTTTTATTTTTTTAACCCTTTAATTATTAATGGGGCAAATGGGGGTGATTTGAACTTTTAGTTTTTTGTTTTTTTGTTTTTTTTTATTTTACTATTCCCCCTAAGGGACTATAAAGATCAGCAGTCAGATCTCTGATTCATTTCTGCTAGTCAGAGCAGCATTGCTCTGATCAGCAGAAATGCTGGGTTTTTGATACAGCAACTGCTCTGTCGGCTGTAATAGGAAATACGTCATGCTAGTGACGAGTCATCACATGACTCGTTGCTACAATGATAACTATCGATTTCCTGTGATTGCGTCACAGGGCCTCTGATGGTGGCGCGTTCCCCACGGCGGCGATTTTAAATCTCGCTGTCACATTTTGACAGCATGATTTAAGGGGTTAGCAGGCGTGGGTAGATCGCGGATTCACCTGTGCCTGCGAGGCATACGTCTGCTCTTCAAATCAGCAGGGATAACTGCCGAATCACTTCAGCAGCCAATGGTGATCAGCTCTTCATGATTTAGGATGTACCGGTAAATCTTAGGTCATGAAGGGGTTAAAGTAAATTGGGGTGCTAAAGAAAAGTCTGTATGGCTACATGCGCACGCTGCTTTTTTTTCCTGCTTTTTTTGCTGCTTTTTTGGCTGCAGTTTTGTCAGCAGAACTTTCTGACATCTGACTTCCCAGCAAAGTCTATGAGAAGTCAGATTTGTCATGCGCACATTGCAGTTTATTTGTCAGCATTTTTTTTGTCAAAAGTTTGTGACAAAAAAAATACAGCATGTTCATTCTTCCTGCGTTTTTGTCAACATTTGTCACCCATTGAAATCAATGAGGGCATCAAAAACGCAGGAAAAATGCATGCTAATCAAAAGTGGTGCATTTTACCTGCCTTTTACCTGCGTTTTTGGTACCAAAAGCGCAGGTGATTTGTCAGGAAGTGAGGTCAGGCAAGTGGTCCCGTCCCGTCCTCCACGTGTTCCCCGAAGTACCGCTGTCCCCAGGGGAGATGATGTGGACGGGACTATCAGCGGTGGCGGCAGCGAGGGAAAAATCAATGTTTTCAGCTGCCAATGTCCATCCCCCTCTCGCTGCCGCCGCTCACAGTCCCGTCCTCCACATCATCTCCCCTGTGCGTGCACGCTGGGGACAGCGGTACTTCGGGGAACACGTGGAGGACGGGACTATCAGCGGCGGCGGCAGTGAGAGGGGGATGGACATTGGCAGCTGAAAACATTGATTTTTCCCCCTCGCTGCCGCCGCTGCTGATAGTCACGTCCTTCACGTGTTCCCCGAAGTACCGCTGTCCCCAGCGTGCACGCACAGGGGAGATGATGGACCCCTCTCACTGCCACCGCTGAAAGTCCCGTCCTCCACGCTCCTGTCAGCTCCACGCAGTAGCGCGATCAGCTGAGCTGTCACTGAGGTTACTCGCGGCCACCGCTGGATTCAGCGGTGGCCACGGGTAACCTCAGTGACAGCTCAGCTGATCGCGTGGCTCTCTTCAGTTGCTGCGTGGAGCTGACCGGAGCGGCGGTGTCTGCTGCTTCTCCGGTCATCTCCATGCAGCAGACCTGGATGCGGCGCTGGACCATCCTGGATTACGCCGGACATGGAGGGCTTTGTCGGGGTTAATAAATTGGTAATGAGGGAATCTGTTTCTGTTTTTTATTTCTAATAAAGGATTTTTCGGGTGTGTGTGTTTATTTACTGTAATTTACAGATTAATCATGGAAGGTATCTCGGGGAGACTCCTGACATGATTAATCTAGGACTTAGTGGCAGCTATGGGCTGCCATTAACTCCTTATTACCCCGATTTGCCAACGCACCAGGGCAAATCGGGAAGAGCCGGGTACTGTCCCAGAACAGCCGCATCTAATGGATGCGGCCATTCTGGTCGGCTGCTGACTGATATTGTTAGGCTGGGGGGCTCCCCATAACGTGGAGCTGCCCATCCTGAGAATACCAGCCTTCAGCCGTATGGCTTTATCTGGCTGGCATTAAAATTGGGGGGGACTGCACGCCAGTTTTTTTTTATTATTTATTTATTTCTAATTTTTTTTTTTTTATGGGCTTGTTTGAACTGAAAAATACATGAAACAATGGTTGACAAAACTGCAGCCAAAAACGCACCAAAAAAGCAGCAAAAACGCACCAAAAAAGCACCTACATTTTTTGTGACATTTCCAGGCTCTCTCTGACACGGTGCAGTTTTGGCTGCAGTTTGTGAACACGAAAAAGAAGCAGCGTGCGCATGTAGCCTATTTTGTGTCCGAAAAAACTGACATTACACATTGGCCAAAAGTGGATGAAAAGCAGATCCAAAACACTTATATTTTTCTTTCTTTAATATTTTTTATTTTGGCTCCTGAGATTTGCAGATGGCTTGTTACAGTCGGTGATGCAGGGTTCCCCCATTCCTCCGCCCAAATATAGTTGTGGGGGAGAATATTGTTATAAAACACAAATCTCTCTCCATAGAAGAAACCTTTCATGTATAATACGGAGGTGTGTTATGGCCCCATATTACCCATCTTTACGGCCTGGAGTTGTCAGCGGCTTATGTCTCTGTTTTCTAGGGCCTCGTCCTCGGTGTATATGAGAAGAATAAGGAGGAGGACGCTCTGGCTCTTACCCCGGCGGCAGACACATTCGACAATGTTGTTTCAGGGAAATTGAGGCATCAGCTGACGAGGTAAAAAACAAATATCACTCGGGTACAACTGAGATTATTCCCACCCATCATCCCCCATAGTAATCCATAGTTTTTCCTCACAGGTCCGGGCCTGCACTGAAGAAGGGGAAGACGCGCATGTTTTATGGCTTACACGAGGTTCGTCCTCAAGGTCATTCTGTGATGTGTAATTATCTGCTAATGAAGTAATGGTGACCCAGGATAGTGGGAGCCGGCATATCCTCCATATTCTGGATGTAGGTTAATAGAAGGATGAGGTATAGATGGTACTGACGTGGTTTTGCTTTATTCCGTGTTCTTACCCTATATCAGGGGGTGCAATTACTTTTGCTGATGAGCCACATGAGAGATGGTGACTGATGAGGAGTGACGAACCGATAAGCTGAAATTTGCCTGCTGTCCCGTAACCCCCCTCCCCCTCCACGGGCGGCCACTGTCGTCCCCCCACCCCTCCTCCACGGGCGGCCTGCTGTCCCGTAACACCCCCTCCCCCTCCACGGGCGGCCACTGTCGTCCCCCCCCCCCCTCCACGGGCGGCCTGCTGTCCCGTAACACCCCCCCCCCCTCCACGGGCGGCCTGCTGTCCCGTAACACCCCCCCCCTCCACGTGCGGCCTACTGTCCTTCCCTCCCCCCACCTCCTAGGGCGGCCTGCTGTCCCACCCCCTTCACCTCCTAGGGCGGCCTACTGTCCTCCTCCCCCCACCTCCTAGGGCGGCTTGCTGTCCCTGCAACCCTCACACATGGTCCGATGTCACATGCACGTATGTACGTCATCTCCAGACACACACATCACACACACTCTGATGTCGCGCATGCGCACACTCCGTCCCCAGACCCTCACACATACAGGCTGATGTCATCCTCAGACCCTTACACAGACCCTCACCTCTAGTGATGTCATCTTGCCTGCTGTGCTGTGAATCTGTAGCACTGGTGGAGGAGGGAGCTGACCGCTGCCTGATCCACTATTGTTTTTCATTAGTATCTACATCTTGAGGAGACATAATTTTGATATAATGTGACACTGGGAGGGGGGCTGCGAGTGCTATTCTGTACCGGGCTCCTCACAATTCATGGGTTCTACTATTTCCAGCCCTTGGTCTGTCCCAGTCCTTACGAAACTTCCAAAATGTTGGATGTGACCCGCAGTTTTCCTAGGTCTGTGTGAGTGTACTGTATGGCGGTATAAACACCACATTTTATGTCAGCATTTGGTCTGATTTGCTGTATCTGCCATACTTCTACATATAATTGTATTAGTCACGTGTGAACAGAATGTTACGCAGTCACAAATGTCTTTCTTTGGACGGCAGGACTTCCCGAGTGTGGTGATGGTGGGATTGGGAAAGCAGTCGGCAGGCGTCCATCAGCAGGAGCTCTGGAATGAAAGCAAGGAGAACATTAGGGCTGCGGTGTCAGGTGATGTGTGACTGATTGTGACTGCGGCCGTCCCTCAGACCGACCTTTGTATGTTCTGGAGCTGGCAGCGATTCACTTAACACTTCAGTAGGTGACCAGGGAGAAAACAGGAAAAAGGTGGATCAGATTATTAAAGACTGGACTTTGGGCGTCAGATGGGTCAGAAGACGAAAAAATATCATGGTTTGGTCCTACGCTAATAGAGAGGTTGTCCACCTTTTTGGAGACTTGATTTTTTTAGCAAAAAAAAAAAAACATTTTTGCAATTTGGGTTTCAGTAAAAGCTTTGCACCACTTGCCTTTTTATAGCCCTCTGTGCTGCACTGGCTGCAAAATGAGTCAACTGAGAATCTATCAGTGAGCGTGGTTTGACCACTTGTAACTCTTATGCGGGCGTCACACGAGACAAGCTATCGTGCGATGCATCGTCGGGGTCACGGTTTTCGTGACGCACATCCGGCTTCGCTTGCAACGTCGTTTCTTGTGACACCTCCGAGAGACGCAGAATCGCTCACAAATCGTGAGTCGTGTACTCGTCGCTTATTTTTTAAAAAAATTGTTTATTTTTAATGGCGCCGGTTGTTCATCGTACCCAGGGCAGCACACATCGAACCATGTGACACCCCGGGAACGATGAACACAGCTTACCTGCGTCCCGCGGCTCCCGCCGGCTATGCGGAAGGAAGGAGGTGGGCGGGATGTTACGTCCCGCTAATCTCCGCTTCTATTGGCCGGCAGCTGTGTGACGTCGCTGTGACGCCGAACGTCCCTCCCCCTTCAGGAAGTGGATGTTCTCCGCCCACAGCGAGGTTGCTCCGTAGGTAAGTGCATGTGACGGGGGGTTAACGACTTTATGAGCCACGGACAACTAATTGCCCGTGACGCACAAACGACGGGGGCGGGTACTATCGCTCGTGCAATCACACGATATATGGTACCGTGTGACCCCCGCATTATTCTATTTATGATCGCAGATCACAGCTTCCTTTAAAAAAACAATAAAAAGCAATCGAAATGCCATATGTGCCCCAAAATGGTATCAAAATGTCGACTCGGGATGCAAAAAAAACCCCTCCAGCTCTATTTTCAGAGAAATAAAACACAAAGTTACGGTATGTTTGAGGATACAATACTTTTATTTTTTTTTAGGGAATTGAGCCTTTTATCATCTAATTGTTTAACAATGATTCCACAATATAGTGAAAATCGCGGTCTCCTATGACTGGAGAACCAAGATGGCAGTGACACCGGCCCCTGGCTGCCATGGTAACCCATTGATCGAATTGCAGGGAACTGGTGCCCTGGCCACGGCCATTGCTTCATTTAATAGCCGCTGTTAGAGGTAAACAGCAGCATCTAAATGGTTAATAGCAGTGATCAAAGATCAGTTCTGATGCCGACTGTGTAACACAGCTGATACCTGGCTCAATTGGAGGCTGATCTACATTTACTTAATTTTGCCCAAACTGGGGTCTTCAAATTAACTCTGTTAATTCTGTATTGGTTCTGCCAAAATGGACAAATATCTCTGAATGCTGCTTTTTGATGTAAAAAGGTTTTTGGTTTGTTTTTTTGGCGCTATTGCGTTTTTTTTTTTTTTTTTTTTTTTTTGCTTTTTTTTTTAAGTGCAATTAATAGGGCAGATGTGACTAAAACCTCAAGGCCCAGGTACACACTACACTGAAGTTGACAGGCCCCGACAATGTTTACTGGGGCTAATGGGGGTGTCTGGTATTTTGAGGGCTATGAGGTGTTGGATTTCCATGGCTAATTCTTTTGTTCTCCCTCGAAATAAGCTGATGCCATAGGAGTTGGTCAGTGGCCCTCTCAGTGAGAATACGCTCGGCCGTGTAGGGAGGAGTTGGCAGCGGTGGTGGTCAGCCGGATATTTAACGTGTTGGGTGCTTTACGTGTCTTGACTTCTGAATGTGTTTGTTGCTTTCCCGTCCAGTGGGCTGTAGGCAGATGCAGGATTTGGAGATTGCACATGTTGATGTTGACCCGTGTGGAGACGCTCAGGCCGCGGCAGAAGGAGCCGTTCTGGGTCTATATGAATACGACGAGCTTAAGGCCAAAAAGAAGAAACAAGTCTCAACAAAGCTGTATGGAAGGTATAGGGAACATTTACTACAAAAGTTCAGTTTGCACTTTATAGATGTTCTCTCACACTGTGAATCACCTGCATAGTCGTAGATCATAGTTGCGCTTCCCTATAGAAAAAGCAGCAGATTAACTATTGCAAAACATTTCAACTGTGACCGATTTTAAAAGGGAATCTGTCAGCAGGATTTTGCGATGTAAGCTGAAGACTGCATTCTGCAAGGGTTAAAACATAGAATTCAGGGATGCCTGTCTTGTCACAGTCCAATCTGATGTTTATTTGCTGTTTTTTAAACAGCCGGACTTCATTGCTTGGACCACAAAGTCTCTTGCCCGCAACCCCCCTCTGACACCTCACTGTCTATGTACAATCTCTATAGAGAGCCTGGTGTGGGCGGGGGTAGCTCTCTCAGCTCTGCTACGTGGTTAAATCTAAAAATTATGATTGTGTCAGATCGGCTCCACCCAGTAATCTAAAAACCACGTATCTAACGACATATCGCCGGGGTCACGGATTCCGTGACGCACATCCGGCATCGTTAGCGACGTTGTTACGTGTGACACCAACGAACGAGCGTTAATGATGGAAAATACTCACCTTATTGTCCATCGTTGACACGTCGTTCCTTTTTAAAAAAATCGTTGATTGTGGAGGATGCAGGTTGTTCGTCGTTCCCGAGGCAGCACACATCGCTATGTGTGACACCTCGGGAATGACGAGCTACAGCTTACCTGCGGCCGCCGGCAATACGGAAGGAAGGAGGTGGGCGGGATGTTCGGCCGACTCATTTCCGCCCCTCCGCTTCTATTGGGCGGCCGCTTAGTGACGCCGCATGAACCACCCCCTTAGAAAGGAGGCGGTTCGCTGGCCACAGCGACGTCGCTAGGCAGGTAAGTCAGTGTGACTGCTGCTAACGATATTGTGCGCCACGGGCAGCGATTTTGCCCGTGAAGCACAAATGACGGGGGCGGGGCTTTAAGTGATACATTGTTGGATTCAAAACGTCTTTTCCTATATCATGCTGCTCTCGGATGAGGTAGCAAAAACCTGCTGACAGATTCCTTTTTAATGGCGTTTGCAGGGTCACTTGCACCTTTTCTCCCAATAGGTGGCAACTTGCACGCAAGACAATAATTTTACAACATTTCACATAATGTGTCGAAGTGCACGTGAGTGTACGTAAGCCGTCTGCAAAAGACGTGTTCTAAAATTGTACCTTTTACTTTGGAGAAAACTTTTTTTTTTTTTCTTTGATTTGGAACATTATTAAATGTTTTAAAATGTGTAATAGATAATATAAAGGTTACAAATGTGCAAGGGATAACATTCTGCAAAATTGTGTCATACAATCGCACTAGTCAAGACCTAGACGCCTGGCGAAAAGGAGTTTCCTACGCGGAGGGACAGAACTTGGCTCGTTACTTGATGGAATCTCCAGCGAATTACATAACGCCTTCAAAGTTTGCTGAGATACTGCAACAGAAGACTGCAGCATTGGGGGACGGGGTTAAGGTGTTCACAAGGTAAGACTGCGACATATCTGCTGTAATACGGCACACCTAATGAGATGAGAGCTACCGTATATAATATATAGTATTTATAATACAGTACGTGTTTTTGTGTATTTTATACCGTATGAACTCGAGTATAAGCAAAGTTTTTCAACCCATTCTTTTTTTTTTTTTTTTATGCTGAAATCCCACTCCCCTCGGTTTATACTTGACTGAGGTTCCCACAAAAAATTATCACCTGTCCCCCATTCCTGCGGTGTCCTCTTACCCGCTTCTTGCGGACCGCAGACTCATAGAAACCCCCCCCCCCCTCCATAATCGCATCTGGTGCACAGGGCTGCTGCTGTCGCCATCTGCCGTCATTGCTTTACTGCAGTTAAATGTGTTGCGGGCACATTACTACAGGATGGGGAAATGATGGACACATTATCACAGGATGGGGCACATTATACTACAGGATGGGGCACATTACTACAGGATGGGGCACATTACTACAAGGGGGAACAAGGATTGGCACATTACATTTTATTGGTATCTATTTTTATTTTTTAAATGTACCAGTAGCTGTTTTATTTATATAAGTAGTCTGCAGGTATATTGACTGGATAGATTTCCCATGCAGTGATATATTTTCTTTTCCTTTTCTAGAGCAAAGTCCTGGATAGAAGAGCAACAAATGGGAGCATTTTTAAGTGTGGCCAAAGGATCAGATGAGCCTCCGGTTTTCCTGGAGATCCATTATACCGGCAGCCGGGACCCTAATGATTCCCCTCTTGTATTTGTGGGGAAAGGAGTCACTTTTGACAGGTGAGAGACGTATCCCATGCGGTACATAATACAGCTCTGCAAAATATTTGCTTGAAGGCTATCGGACAGTATGGAATTTTCGTGTGAGTGGTTTATTTTTTTTTTTTTTAATAAAACTTCTGTATGTACCTATATAATGGGCGGCTCAGTGGTTAGCACTGCAGCCTTGCAGCGCTGAGGTCCTGGGTTCAATTCCCACCAAGGACACCATCTGCAAGGAGTTTGTATGTTCTCCCCGTGTTTGCGTGGGTTTCCTCCCACACTCCAAAAACATACAGTTAGGGACCTTAGATTGTGAGCCCCAATGGGGACAGTGTTGCCAATGTATGTAAAGCGCTGTGGAATTAATAGCGCTATATAAATGAATAAAATTATTATTATTATTATTATTTATTATTATTATGGTCACTCTCCTATAAAAACCTATACCACAATAGTAAAATGATACACCTTATTACCATTTAAAAATTCACCCATAGAAAATACAAACGATACAATACAAAATGTCATTAAGACTGATTGCGTCATTATTTTCTATTGTGCGATACAGGACTATACCTGAATTAACCCCTATTATTCTATGCCTGCCTAACCAGTGGAGGAATATTTTAAGTTTAAATGGGCGCCCCCGCTTCACGCAGGCTATCCCTATTAAATACCCTGCCTCATCCTACAACAAAGTCGAAAAATCAGTATAAAATTAATAAACAAGGATATTATATTGCAGGAGAGGAAGAACAGCAAAAATAAAAGTAATAGAGAGGGAAAAATAGGGATCAACTAGTGCCCTGAGAGCAATATATACAAAACATACTCTTCACAATGTATACATCAAAGTTTCAGCCACATAGTGACACTGCAGTGTAAAGCATGGGGAACTGCATTTTCAGACTCTCATTAGACAATACAGCTAAGGCCTTGGTTCCACATGCGCATAGATTCTGATGCGAGAGCGATATGCTAATAACCCTCTGCTGCGGGGGTCATGGGTCATGCGACTGTGATGTGATCTTGCGATCATATCACAGCTGCCAAGAAGAGGGAAGGAGCACTTTCTCCCCATCTCCTCCGCTGCTTGTCTCTGCGTACATCGCACTGTGGTCGGATGACATGCGAGTGCAGTGTGATGTTTCACATGCTCCCATAGACTTGTATGGGGGTGCATGAGCTGAGACTCGCTGCCAAACGCAGCATGCTTTGATTAATTCCACATGCCGCTATGTCATGAGAAATCAATCGCAGATGGACACTGCCCCATAGTTTTGCACTGGTGCGAGTGCAGTCCCATGTTATATCGGAATGCACTCGTCCTTGCAAAACGCAAGTGGAACCGAGGCCTAAGCTGCAGTAGCTCGTCAGGTCTGCTTACTTGTGGAGCGGTGGTAGAAAGCTGCCTCGAGTGCCAATTGATCAGCCTTAAAGAGGAACTAATTTTTTTTTTTTTTTTTTTTTTTTTTTTTTGCATTATTTTTGTCCAGAATGTGAAGTTATGAAACTTTGATATCACTTCATTAAGGGATTAATCTTTATTCTCAGAAAAAAAGTTACTCATTAATTACAGATAATTGTACAGTTATGGTTAGATTTTTATTCTAAATGATTTATGGTGAATCTCTTCTGTTCGATTTTATTTTATTTATTTATTTTTTTTTTTTTTTTTTAAACCCTGTAAATGTCTGTTTTGTAAGTGGTGGGATTTCCATAAAGCCATCATCTGGAATGGATGCAATGAGGGCAGATATGGGGGGAGCCGCCACTGTCTGCTCTGCCATCTTGACTGCGGCAACACTCAAGTTACCTATTAACCTCATTGGTAAGTGAATGTTTATTATAATTAACTTCTTTATATTTGTTTTTTTATTTTAACTTATTTAAAACCTGTATAAAAATTGCAACCAGGTTTTTGTCACTTTTCATTTTTTTTTTTTTTTTTGTGCCACCCATGGAAACTCACACGTGTAACTGACAGCTGTGTGGGATATTTGCAAAATCACTCCATTTGTAAATGTATTAGTGATCAGTTAGCACTACCATGCTTGGTACTCGTAACTAGTGATTAGCGGGCACTACCATGCTTGAGTGCTCAATACTCTTAACTAGTGATGAGTGGGTGCTACCATGCTCAGGAGCTCAGTACTCGTGATGAGCGGGCTCTACCATGTTCGGGGGCTCAGTACTCGTAATGAGCAATTGGATGCTAGGACAGACTCCACTCCTGTACCGAGTATAATGGATGTCAATTGGAGACTTGAGCATTTTTTCTTTTCCATAATTCTGTTGCTGTAAAACGAATGATGGGGTTAATCTCGTCCTGTAAGGTTTGGCTCCACTGTGTGAAAATATGCCCAGCGGCAGAGCGAATAAGCCGGGGGATGTTGTGAAGGCCAAGAATGGGAAGACCATCCAGGTAATAGAGTTCCTCACCAGGTCAATTAGGATTAATAAAATTATTTCCAAATGCCAGAATGAGAGAGAGAACGTTTTTTACATACACAAAGAGTACTATGCCTTTAAATAATATGGGATAGCCCATATGATGTCATGTCCTTGGAAGCTTCTGATAGGTTTATTGGCAACATCTGAATTAATTAGAGACACACCTGTGGATGCATTGTAACACTCACCTGAAACACACTACTTCTTTGTGTGTAGCATCATGGGAAAGTCAAAAGAAATCAGCCAAGATTTCAGGAAGAGAATTATGGACTTGTATAAGTCTGGTTCATCCTTAGGTGCAATTTCCAGATACCTGAAGGTGCCTCGTTCATCTGTACAAACAATTATACACAAGAACAAATAAGATAGAAATGTCCAGCCATCACACCACTCAGGAAGGAGATGGGTTCTGTGTACCAGAGATGAACATGCTTTGGTCAGACATGTGCATATCAACCCAACAACAAAAGCAAAAGACCTTGTGAAGATGCTGGCAGAAGCTGGTAAGATTGTGTCATTATCCACAGTGAGACGAGAACTGTATCAACATGGGCTGAAAGGCCACTCTGCCAGGAAGAAGCCATTACTCCAAAAGAAACATTAAAAAAGCCAGATTAATGTTTGCAAATGCGCACAGGAACAAAGACCTTAATTTTTGGAGACATGTCCTGTGATCTGACAAAACTAAAATTGAACTATTTGGCCACAATGACCATCGTTATATTTGGCAGAAAAAGGGAGACTCTTTGAAGATTAAAAACACCATCCCAACTGTGAAACACAGGGGTCGCAGAATCATGTTGTGTGTTGTTTTTTTTTTGTTTTTTTTTTTTGTTTTTTTTTTTTCTACAGAATGGACTAGTGCATGTCACAAAATAGATGGCATCATGAGGAAAAATTATTATTGGGCAATAATGTAGCAACATCTCAGGACATCAGCCAGCAACTTAAAGCTTGGGCAGAATGGGTCTTCCAAATGGACAATGACCCAAAGCATACTGCCAAACTGGTTATAAAGTGGCTTAAGGATAACAATGGCAATGTTTTTGAGTGGCCATCAGAAAGCCCTGATCTCAATCCTATTGAAAATGTATGGGCAAAGCTGAAAAGGCTGGTGCGAGCAAAGCAACCTACAGACATGGCTCAGTTACACCAGTTCTGTCAGGAGGAATGGGCCCAAATTCCTACCAACTACTGTGAGAAGCTTGTGGAAGGAGATCCGAAACGTGTGACCCAAGTCATACAGTTAAAGGGCAATGGTACCAAATACTAATGAAATAGATGTAAACGTTGCACTTTGCTTAAAGTAAAAAAAAAAAAAAAAAAAAAAAATGCCTTTAAAACATTATCTTATTCTGATTTCATGTCAGATAGTGAGAAAAACTTGAATGCGTCTTTATAGCGAACGGAGGGAATCTTCTGGCTTCAACTGTACATACAACGATGTATATATGTATGACTATATTTTATTGGCATTAATGGGACACATTAACAATTTTGTATATACATATGTATGACATACAGTCAGAAAATCGAAGGTTTAAATCCCATAAAGAAACTATAAAATAAGGAAAGTGTAACATTATAAATATCAGATGATCCTTTAAGGTGTCCATATTTTATTTATTTATTTTTTTTTAAATAAATATGTACAGGGCAAAGGATCATTACTTATCTGATCAGCAACTTCAGCCATAATTGTGAGAAAAGTAGTAAACCCACCGCCTGATGTTTCCTTCCAGGTTGATAACACGGACGCGGAGGGACGGCTGCTGTTGGCGGACGCTCTGTGTTACGCCCACAACTTTAATGCAAGAGCGATTGTCAATGCAGCGACATTAACAGGTACGTGAGCGGCGTGCACGATGGAGCTGACCAGGAAATCTATTCTCTATGGGACAGCTGGAAAAAGCCAAGCGCAGGGCGGGACGGCCCCATAGAGGAGGAGTGGAGCTGCAGTCAGTTATCTGCACTGCTTTTCATTCTATCAGGGATGACTGTCTCTTTCTGCCGATCAGTGGGCATCCAAGCAGTCAGACCCTCAGCAATCAATAAGTCAATATATATATTTAATTATTGGGAACGTATTTTAATCGGAGAAGCCTTTTAATTTGCGTTTCATAAATGTATGGCATGTAGTAGAGAACTAATGTTGTTTTTGTACATGTTGCAGCTATACATTTTTTATCTTACTTTCTCAGTTGCTTCATTGGGGAACATAGGAATCATGGGTCAATACGCTGCCACCTGCAGGCCAATATTAGGAATACATTTTACAAATGAAAATAAACCCCTGACTCCTCCATGCCATAAAATTGATCCCGTAGCCCTAATAAGGGGGTCACGGCACTTTTTTTTTTTTTTTTTTTTTTTGTATACTTTTCTGTCTCCGGTGCTGCTGTCTCTGCCTCTGTTGCTTCCGGGTCATGCTCATGCATTTTCACTGCACTGACCGCAGCACCAGAGACAGCAGCATCGAAGACAGGTAAGAATACCAACTCATGGTGTCCATGTGCTATCTGGATGTCACACAGATAGCACACGGCTCTGGTCACCACAGGGTACTGCACTCCACTGAGGGTATAGTACTGATCATGGATCCAGTGAAGGTCGGTGTCGGTTTCACCATCCACAACCACATACACACATGGGTTGCACTCCTCTTCCCCACTGGGGACTGGTCTAGGGTCGGGTATCAAAGGGGTCGCCTACAGTGTGGCATTTACAGGATGTCATCACAACAGGGGCCCCAATCCACTAGCTTAGGACCTGAGTGGTGGGGGGGAGGGGGAGTGCAGCCACCAGGGAGAGTTAGGAGTCACACACGCAGTAATTTAGAGAGCTCTCCAGCAGGAGTGACAGTGAGCGGACGTCTTTCCCGGTAGCTCCTGTGGAACATAGGAGTTTAACGGTCGCTGTGGAGGATACCGTGTCAGTTCCCCCGGGACCAGCGCAGTTCATGGTGCAGCATCCTAGGGTGGTGTAATTCCATGTTGCATCATCAGATTCTGACTAACGGAGAGGTTCTACACTTCTCCGACCACACAGGTTTCCAGAGCCAAGTGGCACTTAGGACTCCCGGGCCTCGACCACGGTCAGACTCGGGGGATCCCCGCTACTGGCATAGGGAACAGTACTCTACCTAGTACGGAAGGGACTTTTAAGTGCTTCAAGCCACAGGGACCTGCACTACAAAGCGCAGTGAGGAAAGGCCCACACACTATCGCACCGGTTCTGACCTCCTGTGGATCTGGGATCGACCAGAGCCAATCACTGCAGTGCCCAGTACTACTGGGCTGGCGACTGAAGCTGTAAGCTACACCTTGAACCCGCAGAGACTGTGTTGGCTCGTCCTTACCGGCGTCGCCGCCCAGCGCTTGGGCGCCAACCGCCATTACCTCCCACCATCATCCACCCCGGGGGCCCACTTCGCCTGTGGGGAGCGACACCATCCCGGCTGCCATAACACCTGCCCCGGCGAGAAATCTTGCAGCGGTGACTACTCCCTGGCCGCATACCACAGGTGGCGTCGCAACAAACCTTCCCCAAATACCCCGCTTTCCCCACAACTTACTGCTCACCTCAAGGCAATGGAACCGGGCAAGGCCACCCGTGACATCGCCTGACCTGACCTGAAACGACTCGGCAAGGAGTAGGTTAACCACCTGCCCTGTGGGGCGCTACATATGCACAGTCTTACATACCTTCCCACGGACGGTCACAGACATGAGTTTAATGCATTGATGTGTGAATGAGACATAAGGTGTATTCTTGGTGGCAGCCTCCAGGTGGCAGCATATTAACCCATGGCTCCTATGTCCCCCAATAATGGCTCACCAGAAAGTTTTTATGGCAAGTACCAAAAGTCTTCATTTTGTATTTTCTGTGTAGCGTTCAGCCCGGGCTGTGTGCTTTGTGACGGCTGCAATGAATTGGGAAGTGACTGGTAAAAGAAAAGTCAGTAGACTAACAGTGTCCACGATGTGATGGGTGTAGATGGTGTCGGCCTTTCATCAAAGTCCGTTTTTAAATAATTTATGTAGAATTTTAATACAATACCACAGCTCAGAACTCTGCTGTATCTCCTCATGAGAAGCGCGGCTCACCCAGAATTGTTTTTTTTTACTTTTTATAGGTGCCATGGACGTGGCCCTGGGATCTGCAGCCACTGGAGTCTTCACCAATTCCTCTTGGCTGTGGAATCACCTTCAAGAGGTTCGAAACATTTACTTTCTATTTTCTGAATAGCGTTACCTTCACTTTTTATTTTATTTTTTTTCCCCTCTTCTTCTTCCAATAATTCTTTGTCCGTCCACACAGCCATGGAAGGACTTTTTTTTTTTTTTTTTTTTTTTTTTTATTTGCAGGACTAGTTGTAGTTTTGAATGATGCCATTCACTTTGTGGTATAATGTTCTGAAAAGCAGAGAAAAAAATCCAAATGGGATGAAATAGTGAAAAAACACAATTTATTTCATATTTTCTTTATGATCTAAACTGGCATCCTCTGCGTAAAGCATCTGAAATGTAGATTGTCTATTTGTAAAAGAAGTCTGTTTTCTAGAAATCCATGTGCAAATATTTCTGCGTTGAGCTTCAAGTGCAGTGGACTTGTCCTCCATTGAAATTGAAATAACATAGAAGGAAAAGTGCACAGCACTGCTTACCCTTGTACGACTTTACAAGCTTTACGACTTGTCCTCCATTTCCAGCTCTTCGGCCTCTAGACTTCTGCTGCCGGCCTATAGTCAGCGACTGACCGGTCACTCTTCTGTGGCCTGGCCAGAGAGCTCACACAGGCGCCATTATTCCTGGTGCAGTGCTTGCATAGTAGTTGCAAGATCCGGACTATCCATTTGCGCATACATTTGTCCTCAAATGCCTGTGCCTACGTGAGATTTCGGGTGGGGAAGAAAGCGGGAGGACGGAGCGCTTGGAGTATAAGGCAGCACGGTGGCTCAGTGGTTAGCATTGCAGTTTTGCAGCGCTGGGGTCCTTGGTTCAAATCCCACCAAGGACATTATCTGCAAGGAGTTTGTATGTTCTCCCCGTGCTTGCGTGGGTTTCCTCCAGGTACTCCGGTTTCCTCCCACACTCCAAAGACATACAGATAGGAAATTTAGATTATGAGCCCCAATGGGGACAGTGTTCCTGATGTATGTAAAGCGCTGCGGAATAGGTTAGCGCTATATAAAAATAAAGATTTATTTATTTTATAAGGTATAGACATAGTTAACATTTTCGATTCTATACATAGTTGTTCTTAGTTTAGGGTTTAAAAACCTGCTCACTGGTTCCCTTTAAGTCTTTCCTAGGGAACTTGCACCTATACTGCATCCTGCTTCAGTATATAGTAAGAATAACAATCTCCTATTAGCCCCTCAGCAGGTGACACGTGACATCATTATAAAGAGAATGGCATCGGGGGCTTCCAGTAGACATCCGCCTGCCAAGGAACTTATTGTCACCCAATAGTTGCATTATATGATTTAGAGGCAATAACCTTACCCCTCCTCTCACTACAGTTTGGAGCTATTTAAGTGTTGCTTTCAGAGACTGACAGTGGCATGTGACTGGTTAAGCAGCAATCTGAGCTGGCTCTGGTCGCTGTGTTTAGAGGCAGATGTCGGCTGCACAATGCCGCCAGCGTCTGTTCTGTATGGAGGGGGCTTGGCTCCTGAGAGCACCTTTTTATATCTGCATCTGATGTAGGCATTATATGTGTACTTTTGAGCTGTGAGATCCTCCACATTGCTGAAGTTTATTGCTGCTATTTCATGCCCTCCCTCCCCCCCCCCCCCCCCCTCCAGGCCAGCATTGTGACCGGGGACCGTGTATGGAGGATGCCTCTCTTTGACCATTACACTAAACAAGTGACGGAGTCGGCTCTCGCAGACCTTAACAATGTCGGGAAGTACAGCAGGTAATGGTTGTAAATATGGTGGTAATAGTAGGTTTAGTAAGTCTGGTTTGTTACCTCCTGAATAATTTAAAGGGGTAATCCCATCATAAAGAATTATTACATATCCACATAAACGTCTCATAGGTGAGGCTCCATCTTTATATATCCCCAAACCAGAGGTGCAGATTTTTTTTTCTTCACTTTTTATACTTTGTATAGAAATTATTGGTAAGAGCCACACAAGGTGGAACATGATCTGCCATCAATTTCTGTATTGAGAATATCCCTTTACAGCCATATACAAAAAAAATAACTAGAAATTAGAAAAACTTTAAAAATTAATTTTGCCAAGAAATCTCCTGGGAGGATTGGGGGAGGGGGGTTCAGCATGACATCTGCCAGTAGTAATTCCTCCATGTTTTCCAATACATCTGTGTGATGTCAAACTTGAGAACAAACAGGGAGGGCTACAAGGGCAGTGGGTCTGCACCAAGGTCTATACTATAGGGAGGAAAATATTGCCCCATGTTCCACTGTCAAACGCGCGTCACCTGCCAGTGCCTCTTTTGGAGAGGGGCAGTGAGTGGCCATCTGGGGTTGTCCGTGCAGAGAGATGGATTTGTTTGCTGCTGTGCTCTGCATAAGCAGCAACCTAGATAACAAAGCTGCTTTAGGAATTGAGCTTGGTCATCTTGGTTGCTGATTATGCAGAGTGCAGCAAGCTCGTCTTACCTGCTTCACTTTGCATAGGCGGTGACCCAGATTATATAGGAGGAGCAGCTAACAAATGAAGATGATATGGAATCGTGTGCTCTGCATATAATTCAATACTGTCTCCATTCATTACGGAGAGCGGATTTTTCCTTTTTTACACTTAAAACGTTACTCGGTTTAGATTGGTGTTTATGGCTTTTATTTTTTTATGTAAAAAATATATTCTAGAATGTATAACTTATTGCTGATTTCAGCAACTAGTGAAAATACATTTAGGACAAATGATACTTAGACTAGTATTTTCCTTCAAAATACAATGTGTGTTTGGGGGACAAGGGTTTTACTACTGGGCAGATGGAGTGGACGGATGGAGCTTGAATGGTTCGTGGGTTAGGTGGCGGAAAGTACTTGTCCTACCCTAGAGTCAGAGCTCTGGACTGTAATCAGATGGCACAATGGGCTGCAGTGATGAACACAGGCTCCAGTATAGAACGGGTATGATAAAGGGGGACACACCCCCGCCCCCAAAAAAAAGAAAAAAAAAACTACAATATTATACATACAGTAACTAAAGATTATTAATAATAATAATAATAATAATAATTAATTTTTTTTTTTTTTTTTTTTTTTTTTCTTGTTGTAGATCTGGAGGGGCGTGCACGGCAGCGGCCTTCTTGAAGGAGTTTGTTACGTCCCCGCATTGGGCCCACCTGGATATAGCTGGAGTCATGTCAAATAAGGATGAGGTTCCTTACCTGCGCAAGGGCATGTCCGGCCGTCCCACAAGGACTTTAGTAGAATTTGCTGATCGTCTGAGTAAAGACAAAAAGCCGACATAATCCCGACGTGTCTGTAACAGGATCTGCTCTGATCTCCGTGGACGTAACGAACTAAAAATGACTTTTCTATGCATTTATTTTTTTACTAACACAACCAAAGCAAATGTAATATATCCATCTTCAGATTATTCTGCAGATTACATCTATGTGCTGAATGGAGAAACGACGGACAATAAAGGAAAAAAATCCAGGAAAGTCTTATTTGGTCGTCTGTATTTGTCTCCACACAATTGTTAGAGGGGTTGGGCATTTTGGTCCAGATTCATCAGTGCATTTCCCTCAGTGCTTTTGGGAGAATGCCTCTAAACGGATGAATTTGTTGCAAATAAAGTCACTAAATGATTTTCATTTTTTTTCTTTTTTTTTACGTGGCTTTTCCGACTTTTCTTGACATTTGTTGAATGTGACCTATTACAATATCACTCATGGTATAAACAGACTCACTAACAAAAATGTGATCCAGAATAGTAATAAAAATAAGACCTTTTTTATGCACCCCCCCCCCCCTCCATCCCGCCCACACTAGCAGATTTTTCACATGAGGACTTAGGAGACTAAATAAGTGCTCTCCAGGGGTAATTCGTCAGTCAAGTTCTCTTTTGAAGGCTTATCTAGCTAAAGATGATTTGGCTTAAGGAGGGAACATGGTTTTCATCAGGAAACATCTCCAAAGACCTGCACGTGATTGTCTTTTAAAGGGGTACTCGGGGAAGATTTTAATGGCCATGCCCTCAAACTAAAGATGAGATCCACAGTGCTATTTCCCCACACCTCATACCCCCAATATACCCCCTTTTCTTGGACTACAAGCAATCTATCATATTACCAGAGCACACTGGCTGTTATTAGACACCTGGAGTAAGCCATACCCTAATGTGTGAAGTAAAGTCCCAAAAGGGAGGGGGAGCAGCGCCACCGTCACACTGAATTACAGGTACTGTGAGTGTGGGGAACAGCATTGTGGAACTTCTATTTTAATCTTTATGAAGACATCTATTATAATTTTTATTCTCCTCAGAATACCCCATTAATACACGGTCAAGGTCACAATCAGTAAACCTGAGCACATGCATTGTGTTGCGGCAGCGGCCCCCGCCCACGTCTCTGGGCCCGCTCGGATCCGGGGTTCGCTGCTGCGGCTTGAGTGGTGACCGGACCCAGACTCGCACGGCCGTCCGTCCTCATAACCGTCGGAAAAGGGGAATTATTTACAGGGGGAATTGTCTGTGACGCCACCCGTGGGTTGCGGTGAGGGATAGTGACACCGCCACTGCCTGGTGATGGGGTGCTCAGGGCTGGTGGAACGGGGCAGCAAGATGGGATCCCCTCCATGGGTAGGAGAGGTGTAGTCCCGGGGCCCTGTGTCTGTACACGGGAGTGATGGCTGCTGGAGGTGGCGTGCCAGATTGGATCGGGGGTCAATGGTGTACTCCAGTTCAGTAATTGCACACAAGTCCAGTAGTAAACAAAGTTACCAGTGACCGGCTGCCGTTGGAGGGTGTATTCGGGTCCCACACCCTGGTTAGTGAACAGGTGTCCCTTCCTCCTGCACGTTGTGTTGTCTTTCCTGTTGGACGACTTCACATGGAACGGAGAAGTCCACTCCCGGTTTTGTATGTATTTGGGAGCTGTGGCCTGCGAAATCTGACCCTTGGGATCTCAGTGGGTTCTGACGGACACTCTATCCCCCGCATTGGGCTTCCGTTTCGCTCTCTGGGTTTCGGGAGAACAAGGCCTGAAACCTCATCCTCTGCTGGTTAATTAACAAGGGGGCTTGCAACCTTCCTCGTCCTAGGGTCCAAGCACCCCGACTGTGCACGGCCTCCGGACCGGATTCCTGCTGTCGGCACCGGCGGGCTACAACCCTGCCCCGGTCCACTTTTTAGGTCTCCCGCCACCGGATCTCCGTCGCTTGTGGCCCTGTTCACTGTCTACCACCTAGCCGAGTAGTCCAAGGGCCCCTACCCCTGCCTACACTGCACAGTCTGCACTTCACTTCCACTACAACTGTCAGCTTGAACTGTCAACTCTGTTCTCTACACTTAAACAGTCGTGTTCCCGCCCCTGACACCTCAGGACCCCTAGGTGGGCGTTCTCATCCACCTGATCCCGCCCACTGGTGTGTCCCTATTATCACGAGGGGGTTGGCTAGGCTTTAATGGCTGTGTGTTGTGCCTAGGTGTGGGTTTCTGGTGGTGACAAGGAGGATGGACACTTTTGTGACTACCTGGTTTTGCCAGGGCGTCACACATTGCAAACCGTGTAATCAAATATGGCCACAGGTCAGACATGTTAGGAATATATTGGAGCCAGTGGCAGACATGGTGTGTGTGTAACACAACACTGGGGCTCGGCCAGGAAGTTTTGTGACTCGCAATGGTCGCACTACGACACACTTGTGTTTTCTCTCTCAGGATGTGGCAGTGTGCGTGCTGTTTTCTCCTGATATAAATTTCATCAAGCTATTGCGGGGAGCAGGGTTGGACTGGCCCACTAGAGGACTGGAGGATTTGCCAGTGGGCCCACGTACTGCTACTCTCTGCAGCCACAGCCGAGTGATCGGATCCTGTTCAGTATACAACCTACATTGCAGTCTGCAGCAGAAAAGAGATAGCGATGTGTGCACTAGTCTCTGCTCGGCCCATGGAGGAGCAGGATGGAACAGCGATCTATTCAGCAGAAGAGTCGGTGAAGTGTGCGCCACCTTCCTGGTTTGTCTAGTGCACTTGATAGGGTGAAGTGAGGATCAGTACACTCGTAGTGGTTACCAGTGTTGTCACACAGATGTGTGCGCTCTTTACTGATAACAGAAAGTGATATAGCATCCTATGCAGGTGGACACGCTGTCTGTGTGCCACGTGTGGTTCACTGTTACAGATACGTCGCAGCTCTTGTGTGAGTTACACTGTCATCATGATCTCTGCTGTGCTTGTGGTGCTGATCAAGAGCTTTCTATCCCAGGCTTCTGCATTGGGACTCCTGGAGCATCTGTAACATTGAACACCGACCATGTGTCCACCTGCATGATATGCTATATCACCCCTGACTCACTGAACCGCCTCCTACTGTATCACTCCTGACTCACTGAGTGCCTACCCCTGTAACACCCCTGATCATTGTGTTTTATATTATACCTCGACATTAGCACGTTTTACCCCACAATTGATAGTCTTGTATTTTTTTATGTAGCTACACAGTGAGCCCCAAGAACAATTTTCAGTGGTGGGCCCAATGTGCTCTGGCCTGATGTTTGTGGGGAAGGTCCCTGCTTGCCTCTGTGTTTAGTAGAGGTCATTTATAAAATTAGAGGAAACCTGTTGCCTTAGAAAATATTTACCTGCAGATATGATTAATAATCAGGTAAATAACATTACATTATTGCCCGGTCATCTTACTGCAAGTGCAGCTACTGGGAGGAAATAAGTTAATTTCCTCCCAGGAGCTGCTGGTTTTCAGGTCATATGGGTGATGTAAGGAGCGGCTACTGTCTGCATCCAAGCAGAGCGAGGTGTCAGTCATTGCCCGGGGCATGCTCACTGTATAGCTGTGACTGAAGCCTCTCACTGTGTATGTTCACATGACTGAAAGCCAGGGGCTCCCAGGAGGAAACAAGGTAATTTTCTCCCAGAAGCAGCACTTTGTCAGGTGACCAGGCAGCTTTGTGACGCCATTTAACTGCAGATTAACCCTATATCTACCGGTAAATAGTGTTTTCTGAGGTGACAGGTTCCCTTTTTATTATTTGCTCTTCTTGAAGCTTCTTGAGCCCTAGAACTCAAATCTGCAGCATGGCCGACAGACATTTTCTCTGCCGAAAGATCTAAATGGTATTGTGCTACAGGTATATTACACTTGCACTGGTATATATTATTATTTCTATATACATCTCTCTATATACCTTTTATATAAGGGGTAAAATAAGTCAGGTTTTATCTATGAATTTAATAAAATAAATCCTAAACACAATAATCTCATTTTATAGAATTTAGAGAATAAATAAATCTCACCAGCCAGTAAATCACATGGACCTCAATGGCCTCCCAGGAATGGTGACAGCCCGCCCATTACAGGCCCTGACTGGAGACAAAATTTATGAAATTACATTTACCATTAAAAAAAAACAAAAAACAAAAAAACATGAAGTGGAGGAAGAAAGTTTGCCCCCTTTTTTTCTTTTTCTTTTTACACACAGTACTATGGCGCCATCTGGTGGCTAAAAATGATTACGACTGTAACTCCAATGTGTTGTGATTCCCGGCATTCTGCTTACTACTTGAAGTTTCTGATATATAACACATTTTAGTGTCAGGCATCACATTCACTTCCAAAAAATAAAGTGGCGCCATTTATGATATTTTTTTTTTCTTCAAACACATAGGTCAACTAAAAACCACTTTGACCAAATCAAAGATGGCGACGAAGGACGTATGCCAGAAGTCACGAGCACTTCCGGTTCTGGCCGTGACGTCACTATCCCTGTCTCATGGCGTCTTCTCTCGGTGGGATGTTCTCCGGGCAACCTCCCGGGCCTCCGCCGCCCATGCAGCCGGGAGCAGGGCCGGGGCTCATGTCTACTCCCCCCGGGGCCAAGAACCCCAACAGCACCCTGGTGGACGAGCTGGAGGCCTCCTTTGAGGTAGGAGGGTTTACCAGCTGAGGCTGCTGCAGCACAGCTCCCAGCAATCCCTGAAGCATGCTGGGAGTTGTAGTGCAACAAGCTGCAGATGATAGTGAGGTGAAGGGGGAGATATATATAATCTATATATATATATATATATATATATATATATCTCTATCTATCTATTAGTGTGCGTGTGGTCTGCAGCATCACACTGATCACCCTGCAGCTCCCATCAGTCCCTGACTGATGACTGTAGCATCCTGGGAGTTGTAGTGCTACTGAAGCTTGAAGGTCACAATCTGCAGATAATAGTGCGGTGGAGGGTGGAATATATACACACACACACACACACACACACACACACACTCTGTATCACGATGCTGAAGTTGTTATTCGTCAGTTTCTTATTCGGCAATTTAGTTTTTTCAGTTTTTTATGCATTTATCAACAAAAATGACACATCACAATAATAAAATACAATGCACTGATGAGCCCTAATATACATACACTCAAAACCAGCTGCGAAAATTATAAAACTGGCAAAAAAATGGGCATCAAAGTGGGCACCAAAGTATGTTAGTGAAAGGGTTAAATGGCTTTGGGCCACTGATCTAACACCACAATTACCTATCTAGTGATGCCTCTAATCAAACTCAAGTGTCTCCAGCGTGGCCCAAAGGGGTTCTGGGCATCAGAACTGGCATCAAAGTGGGCACACAGCCAATATTCACAGATTTGAATAAGTAAACAGTGTTTTTGAGGGGTTAAATGGCTTTGGGCCACTGATCTCACACCACATTTACATACCTAGTGATGCCACACATCAAATTCAGATCACTCCAGCCTGGCCCAAACAGGTTCTGGGCATCAGAACTGGCATCAAAGTGGTAAAAACCCCAGTTTTCACAGATTTGAATAAGTAACTGGTGTTTTTGAGGGGTTAAATGGCTTTGGGCCACTGATCTCACACCACGTTTACATACCTAGTGATGCCACACATCAAATTCAGATCACTCCAGCCTATTTGGGCCAGGCTGGAGTGATCTGAATTTGATGTGTGGCATCACTAGGTATGTAAATGTGGTGTGAGATCAGTGGCCCAAAGCCATTTAACCCCTCAAAAACACCAGTTACTTATTCAAATCTGTGAAAACTGGGGTTTTTACCACTTTGATGCCAGTTCTGATGCCCAGAACCCCTTTGGGCCAGGCTGGAGATAATTGAGTTTGATTAGAGGCATCACTAGATATGCAATTGTGGTGTTAGATCAGTGGCCCAAAGCCAATTAACCCTTTCACTAACATACTTCGGTGCCCACTTTGATGCCCATTTATTTGCCAGTTTTTTAATTTCCGCAGCTGGTTTTGAGTGTATGTATATTAGGGCTCATCAGTGCATTGTATTTTATTATTGTGATGTGTCATTTTTGTTGATAAATGCATAAAAAACTGAAAAAACTAAATTGCCGAATAAGAAACTGACGAATAAGAAACCAACTTCAGCATCGTCTCTGTATCTGTCTATATATAGAGACAGAGGTATGATCCACAGGCTTGCACTACAGCTCACAGCATTTGGATTCTCCTCTCACTCCCAGTAAGCAGAGGTCTTGATCTGTGAGATTGCAGGTGTATACTGGTCCATAATGGGCCTCAGCTGTGACTGGACCTCGCTGACGTCTGTTACGGCTGTTCAGGTTTATTACTGGCATATTTGGTGTGAGACATCTGCAGGTTTTTGGGTTTTTTTTGTTTTTGTTTTGCAGACCAAGTTCAGAAAAGGGGTCCAGTGGGGAAGATGTAAATCCAGAGGAAAAAGGCTCCAAACTATGCCCTGTCCAATCAACAGGCTGCAAAGAGAGTGCAGAGGGAAAATAACTCATCTAAAATGCTTTAATAAAATTGTAACAATATGCCAAAAAGTGATATCTCCTTCAACGTTGCTTATAAACAGAAGGTTGTGTTGCTTTTTTGCTTCATAAAGTTCATTGTCTTCAGTAAAAAATGGAGCAAAGAACACAAGGTTGCATTTTTTTTCCAGTGTTTTTGCACTTCCTCAGTTTGATTATCCAATGTTGGATAAAAAAAAAACTGCAAAAAACGCAACGTGTGAACATGGCCTAATGGTTCACAATCATTTCAGTGTTGGGGCAAGGGCTCACTCATACCAGCGTATAACACAGACGAGGGCTCACTGATGGTTTACTGGATAACCCTCGGATCAGTGCCAATATGGTAGAACAATAGCTGCTTATTTTCATTGACAGGGTATATCGGATGGCACACACCTATTCTAGTCTGATATCTGCACTGCGATATAGGCTGAGACAGACAATGGAGACATTAATCTCTCCATCTCCTCACCCTGTCTCATGGTTGATCAGTTGTCATTTACATAATTGGCCCAGTTCTCTCACATGACAACATCTGGCGGTGGGACCGTTGCCTAAGGGGTGCTTCACACACAGCGAGCTCACTGCCGAGATCGCTGCTGAGTCACGCTTTTTGTGACGCAGCAGTGACCTCATTAGCGATCTCGCTGTGTGTGACACTGAGCAGCGATCTGGCCCCTGCTGCGAGATCGCTGCTCGTTACACACAGCCCTGGTTCGTTTTCTTCAAAGGCGCTCTCCCGCTGTGACACACAGATCACTGTGTGTGACAGCGAGAGAGCGACAAATGAAGCGAGCAGGGAGCAGGAGCCGGCGTCTGACAGCTGAGGTAAGCTGTATCCAAGATAAACATCGGGTAACCAAGGTGGTTACCCGATATTTACCTTAGTTACGGGCCTCTGCAGCTCTCACGCTGCCTGTGCTGCCGGCTCCGGCTCTCTGCACATGTAGCTGCTGTACACATCGGGTTAATTAACCCAATGTGTACAGCAGCTAGGAGAGCAAGGAGCCAGCGCTAAGCAGTGTGCGCGGCTCCCTGCTCTCTACACATGTAGCTGCATTACACATCAGGGTTAATTAACCCGATGTGTACTGTAGCTACGGTAGGAGAGCAAGGAGCCAGCGCTCAGTGTGCGCGGCTCCCTGCACACACAGCTGTGCGCTGGTAACTAATGTAAACATCGGGTAACCATACCCGATGTTTACCTTAGTTACCAGTCTCCGCAGCTTCCAGACGGCGGCTCCGTGCAAGCGCAGCGTCGCTTGCACGTCGCTGCTGGCTGGGGGCTGTTCACTGGTCGCTGGTGAGATCTGCCTGTTTGACAGCTCACCAGCGACCATGTAGCGATGCAGCAGCGATCCTGACCAGGTCAGATCGCTGGTCGGATCGCTGCTGCATCGCTAAGTGTGAAGGTATCCTAAGTGCCACCACACGGAGACGTGGCAGTAATTTACGCCGTGCAGCCAAAGATTCCTGTACATGGTACAATGCACAGGACATAAAAAATCAACTACTTTTAAGGCTGCGTGCCCACGATCAGTGTTTGCAGCGTTTTGGATGCAGCGTGTTTTCGCTGCATCCAAAACACTGCGTTGTACAGTACAAGCACAGTAGATGGGATTTCTAGAAATCTCCTGCTTGTTTCTCCCGCAACAAACACTAACCTGCGGTATGTCATTTATTTGCTGTAGATTTGCCTGCGTCCTCCGTAGGTAGAACACAAGCGAGAGACCGTAGCGCACTGAACCCTGATTGTGGGTACGAGCAGCTGCGGTCTCCTGCGGAGAAGACTCGTGGACCCGCAGGTCCCGTTCCTGATTGTGGGCACATAGCCTTACAGAACCAGGAAAAACTGAGCTATCCAACATCTCGTTCACACGTTTGTTTATTTTTTTATTCCTAAGTTGGAAATCTGCAGCGTGCGTACGCTGCATTTCTTTCTGACCACAAAGATGCAGCATTTTTGGGCCCAAAAAACGCACAAAAATGCATAAAAAAACCATGCGTTTTGATGCATTTTTTGCTGCGTTTTTCTCCATTACATTCAATGGGTGAAAAACGCAGTGAAAAACACAAAGAATTGACATGCTGCATCTTTGTGGTCACCACAAGAACGCAGGAAAAAAAACTGCAACTTGCAGACAGCAAAACTAAAATCTCAGGCTTTGCTGGGGAAGGAAATTCATGCAGTTTTGAGCCCAAAACTGCACCCAAAAAACGTGCAAAAACGCGGCAAAAAACGCGTGTGCACATAGCTACAGCGATTTGTCAGCATTTTCTCTACCCATAAAAAAAATGAGTGCAAAAAATCTGCAACTAACTGTTTTTACAGCGTTTTTGGTGAATAAAACTAACTTTATCTTGTACTGTAGACAAAACACAACCAATCCACACCGGGGTGTTTTGATCACGACTAGTGTTGAGCGGACCCGGATCGGCAAAATCCCGATCCGCGCGGCTTGAGCGGCAGATCCGAGTCCAACCCGGACGCGGGATTCCGGGTTCACGATCCGGATTTGGCAATTATTTTTTTTTTATTTATTTTTTTCTTTCTCTCTCTCTCTCACGTTTTTACTATCGAGAGAAGATTTTAGCTGCTGAAAAAAGAAAACTGCAGACAACCTGCAATGTGTGCACATAGCTTTATTACATAATATGTGTTGGACTCAAAGAACAGACTGTAGCCATTATTAACTCCGTTTTTGGCGTGTGAATGTAACGTAAGTTACCGTGGAATGAGCCTAGGGGTTTATGACCCCAAACTATCACTCACTGCCCAACCTTCCTTGTAGATCAATGTGCCCCGTCCTCTCCTGGGTATGGGCAGAGCATCTGTATTTGCTTATTGGTTCTCCGCAGCTTTTTGGCAGAAGTGTTGGTCGTCCCTCGCATATTAGCAGGCTGCTGCGACATCTGCTCCACAGGAAAGGGGGTCTACTTGATGTTACGTGGCCGCCTCATAGCAACTAATTGCAGATGTTAAATTTTCCTTTCTGTTGCAGGCTTGTTTTGCGTCTCTTGTGAGCCAGGACTATGTGAACGGTACAGACCAGGAGGAGATCCGCACAGGTAACATACTGAGAAGATGTGCATGTGTCTCTTGTTTAAAGAGAATCTGTCAGCAGGTTTTTGCTACCTCTACTGGCTGCAGCCATTTTAACACAATCTAAATTTTTAGCTTTAGTCATGTAGTTCAGCCCAGGTAGCTGTCCCCGGGTCCACGCCAGGCTCTATAGAGATTGCCTCCTCACTGTCAGTGTACAATCAGAGGGGGGGGGGGGGGGGGGGGGGTTGTGTTGGACTGCCAGCTTAGACCTAGCAATGATAATCACCAAGTGATTAAGCCTTTTAGGTATACAACAGCACACAGCCTGATAAGGGCCGTTTCACACTTCAGTTGTTTGACAGTCACAATCCGTCAAAATGTGAAAAAAACGGATCCAGTGCTGAATCCTTCTTTTTTTTTTTTTTCACATTGACTTGTATTAGTGACTGATTGTGACGGATGGCTACACGTTTCATCTGTCGTACGACAGATCCGTCGCCGTCCGTATTTTTTTTTAGAATGGAAGCCTATGGGCGCAGGATTTGTCATCATCCGTTAAATGACGGAATCAGGCAACGGATCCGTCACAAAACGGAGTATGGCTGATGGAAAAAAACTGGTGTGAAACGGCCCTTGGGAGGCATAGTTGATTTATTTTTTAACCCCTACAGCATGCTGTCCTCAGCTTACATAGCAAAAACCTGCTGACCGATTCCCTTTAAAGGGAAATATATTTTCTTCATTTCCAAAAGTGTCCAAATCAGTCTGATGTAAACCAGGTGATGGCGCCACAGCTCAGAAGTCGTTATTTGTAATATCTCCTTTCTTGATGCTGCTTTGGCTTCTGATTGGTAATTTACATATGTAAAGGGTTACAGATCCCAGATTCCTCTCCTAACCCGCAGACCTTGCCTCTTTTTACAAGGTTGTGCTGTAATTGCTCACTGTCTTCCCACTCATGCAGGTGCGGGGTTGGAACCTTAGGGTACTGTCACACTTTAGCGACGCTCCAGTGATCCCACCAGCGATCTGACCTGGTCAGGATCGCTGCTGCGTCGCTACATGGTCGCTGGTGAGCTTCAATCAGGCAGATCTCACCAGCGACCAGTGACCAGCGACGCATGGAAGCGATGCTGCGCTTGGTAACTAAGGTAAATATCCGGTAACCAAGCGCGGGCTCCCTGCACCACATCGGGTTAATAAGCAAACCGCTTTGCTTATTTACCCGATGTGTACTCCGGCTACGTGTGCAGGGAGCCGGCACTGGCAGCTTGAGAGCGGCGGACGCTAGTAACCAAGGTAAATATCTGGTAACCAAGCGCTGGCTCCCTGCACCACATCGGGTTAATAAGCAAACCGCTTTGCTTATTTACCCATGTGTACTCCGGCTACATGTGTAGGGAGCTGGCACTGGCAGCCTGAGAGCGGCGGACGCTAGTAACCAAGGTAAATATCGGGTAACCAAGCAAAGCCCTTCGCTTGGTTACCCGATATTTACCTTGGTTACAGCTTACCGCAGGCTGCCAGAAGCACATTCAGATCGTTGCTCTCTCGCTGTCAAACACAGCGATGTGTGCTTCAAAGCAGGAGAGCAACGTCCAAAAAATGAACCAGCACTGTGTGTAACGAGCAGCGATCTCACAGCAGGGGCCAGATCGCTGCTCAGTGTCACACACAGCGAGATCGCTAATGAGGTCACTGCTGCGTCACAAAAACCGTGACTCAGCAGCGATCTCGCTATGTGAGAAGTACCCCTTACATTCTGCTGCCCAGCATATGAAACACCAATCGTTTGCAATCTCTGCCCTATTGCAGATATATGGTGGACACGGCCTTGCAATAAGTCTGTATACAGCCCCAGCCCTCGGGTTCCTGCTATGTCTGTTATGTGCACGTGTAATCTGCAGCCTCACCCTCATCTGTCCCCTGTCTGCTTCTCTCCTCAGGTGTTGAGCAGTGTATTCAGAAGTTCCTGGATGTGGCCAGACAAACAGAATGTTTCTTCCTACAGAAGAGATTACAGCTGTCTGTCCAGAAGCCGGAGCAGGTTATTAAGGAGGTAAATATTCTACTGGGAGGACTGTGTAATGTCGTCAGGTCTTGTCATGCTCAAGAAAAGGTCACCGATTCTGAAATAAATGATGAAAGGGGTTTCCCTATGAACAAAGTTCATTTTAATCAATAGATCTTGGAATAAGAATAATTTCCACAATTGGATGGTTAAAAAAAAAAAAAAAAAAGTCCCTTGCTGAGATAATCTTATATATGTGCCCCTGCTATGTACTGTGTAATGGCCGTGTCTGACCGTACAGGAAGATGGCCTGATCATTCCATAGCTCCTGGGCTGGGGAGGATGCAGAAGAGTATTCTTTCTTTGAGGTAAAACATTTTCTCTGACGCCTCATTGGGGGACACAGGACCATGGGTGTTATGCTGCCTATCCATAGGAGGACACTAAGTAGATGCAAAAGCATAGCTTCTCCTCTGCAGTATACATCCCCTGGCCGGGCCAGGCAACCTCAGTTTTAGCTTAGTGTCTGTAGGAGGCACTTCCTTTCAAAAGTCCCTTGCTGAGTGCAAGGAGGAGAGAAGGATCCTGCATACACAGTGTTAACTTTTCTCTAGCTTGCTGGCTGGAGAAGGGGGGGAAGTCACTCCTGTTTGCAGAAAGTCCTGCAGATAATTGGTGGCAGGGGGAGGGCCCAGGGCTCAGAGACTCACGCTATTTATTTGCTCTGTTTATTTGCTCTAGCAGAAAAGCCCAAGCTGTGTGCTGGCTGGAGGGAGAGGGAGGAAAACTATCAGAAGCTCCCTTCCCGCCGTTTTTTTACTACCCACAGCAGGGGGGGGGGGCACACTGACTTCATCTTCGCGCTCTTTTAGCGCTAAGCCCCGCCCCCCGCGGCCGCGATCAGCCCCGCCCCCCCCAGGAAAGTGTGCGAAGATCTCCATAGAGCTTAATCCTTCCTGAAGACAGGGCCATAGGCTGATTCGGGTAAGGTGCTTGCTTCACTTGCAGCTCTGCTGAGCATTGCTCCCCCTCCTGGCATAAACATGCAGAATTCTAAGGGCACTAGGAGTGCTAAGGCCCACATAGTCTATTATTCAGCCTGCACTGCATGCCACGCTGAGCTGCCACGTAAACACACCTCTTCTCTCTGTGAGTCTGTGCCCCTATAGCCCCCCTGCCACCACCGCCGCAACCGTCAGCCCAGAGCTTAGGGCTCCCAGCCCACTGGAATGGGCACAGTTTCTGTCCCAATCCATGGAAAAACTGTCACAGAACCTGGTGCTGGCTATGCAATGTCGTCCTCCACACCTTTCTGGGTCCCTGGACGGAACGCAGCCTGAGGATACCCCTATGGAGGATCCTTCTGAGGTAATCTGGGCACATGCTTCACCGGTTGCAGGGATCAGGAAAAGAGCACACGGCCGGGTGTCTCCAGCGGGCTCTCTCTCGGGAGCACACAGGGCAGGCTCTCCCACATGCTTCACGGCTTCTGAAGAGCTGGAGGAGGGAGAATGCTGTTTGTACCAAGAGGATTCCTTGGTTTCAGTCTCCCCAGATGATCAAACTGCAATAGACTCCCTTATAGCAGCAATCAACCAAACTCTGCATGTGGAGGATCCCCCATCCACTACTACTGACCATGGGGTCTCCTTTAAGAGGGCAAGGAAACCCCAAAAGGTTTTCGCTGATCACCCAGAGTTTCAGGATATCCTCACAAAGCAAAGGGAGAAGCCTGACAGGCGCAGTAACCGAAAACTCATGGACTCCCGGTACCCTTTTGCCTCACCTGCCCCTAAGGGCTGGGCCGATCCGCCCCCGGTCGCACAGGTCTCCCCGAAACCCCCTTCGTCATGGCAGCCTAGACCGAAACAGTCCAGGACTAGGGAGACTCGGCCACAACGTTTTCCCCCCTCATGACTCCTTCGGCGCCCCGGAAGACACACTCATTGTAGGAGGTCGACTACGGCTCTTTCATCACATCTGGGCTGCCGCCTCAGACGACAAATGGGTGCGAGACCTTGTGTCTTCCGGTTACCACATAGAATTTCGGACCCGACCCCCGAGTCGGTTCTTTCTCTCAAACCCCCCAAAGACTCGAAAACGACGCAAAGCTTTTTTCTCAGCAATCCACTCGCTCCAAACAGCAGGAGTGATAATACCTGTCCCAGACGACGAGAAGTTCGGGGTTTTTTATTCCAACCTCATTGTGGTCCCCAAAAAGGATGGGTCAGTTCGACCCATCCTGGACCTCAAACACCTAAACAAACATGTGCACGTATGGAGATTCAGAATGGAGTCCCTAAGGTCCATTATTGCATCCATGGTCGAAGGGGAATTCCTCGCCTCCATAGACATCAAGGACGTGTACCTGCACCTGCACATACCCATTGCCCCAGATCACCAAAAGTTCCTCCGCTTCGCAATTCAGGACTCCCACTTTCAATTCGTAGCTCTACCCTTCGGCCTTGCCACCGCACCAAGGGTCTTCACCAAAGTCATGGCGGCCGCCATGAGCATCCTTCACGCCAGGGGAGTAGTCGTTCTCCCTTACTTGGACGACCTCCTCATCAAGGCCCCCTCCTGCTGCGACTGCTCAAGCATCGTACAGATCACGGTGGACACCCTATCCCGCTTAGGGTGGCTAGTGAATCTGGACAAATCATCCCCGATCCCATCACGATCCATCACCTTCCTGGGCATGTCCCTGGACACCCGTCGGGGCTTGATCCTTCTCCCTCAGGACAAGGCGATCGCTCTTCAACGAGCAGTACACTGCCTTCTACGTCCTCCGTCTCGCTCCATTCGATTCAGCATGAAAGTGCTCGGCAGGATGGTGGCAGCTATGGAAGCAGTACCCTTTGCTCAACTACACCTCCGCCCACTGCAGCTATGCCTTCTAGCGGCCTGGGACAAGAGCCCCTTCTCCCTGGACAGACATCTTCACCTGACTCCTTCAGTCAGGTATGCACTCAGCTGGTGGCTTCGGTCCTCATCCCTATCGAAGGGGAAATCTTTTTCCCAGTGAACTGGCTGGTCCTGACCACGGACGCCAGCCTCCTAGGCTGGGGAGCAGTGTACCGGCACCACACTGCTCAAGGACGTTGGACGCCCCAGGAGTCTTTCCTACCCATAAACATCCTGGAACTCCGCGCAATCTTCCTCGCGCTCAGAGCGTTCTGCCCTCTGCTAGCGGGTCGTCAGATTCGAGTCCAATCGGACAATGCGACAGCTGTAGCCTATATCAATCGGCAGGGGGGCACCCGCAGCAAAGCGGCTTATCTCGAGGCCCACAAGATCCTCAGCTGGGCCGAATCGTCGGGATCATTGATATCAGCGGTACACATACCGGGGGTAGAGAACTGGGCAGCAGACTTTCTAAGTCGCCAAGGCCTGGCCGCCGGGGGAATGGTCTCTCCACCCAGATGTGTTTCTACACATCTGCACTCACTGGGGTACACCAGACGTGGACCTAATGGCCTCAAGGTTGAATGCAAAGGTACCCGCGTTCATAGCCAGGTCACGCGACCCCGCAGTCCATCGGCGCGGATGCTCTAGTCTGCTCCTGGCACCACTTCTGCCTGCCTTACATATTTCCACCTCTACCCCTGCTGCCGCGGGTAATTAGGAAAATCAAGGCAGAGGGAGTCCCGGCGATACTGATAGCACCGGACTGGCCCAGGCGCGCCTGGTACGCTGAATTAGTACAAATGCTCACAGACGCACCGTGGCGCCTTCCAGTCATCCCAGACTTGCTGACCCAAGAGTCCATTTCCCATCAGAACTCCAGAGCCCTGAAGCTGACGGCATGGCCATTGAGACCTGGGTATTAACAAGAGCGAGATTCTCCCCCGCGGTTATTTCCACCATGATCAGTGCCCGAAAGCCTGCTTCATCCCACATTTACCACCGTACGTGGAAAATCTTCCTTTCTTTATCGTTCCTATGGGAGACCCAGACCATGGGGTGTATAGCTTCTGCCTCCGGAGGACACACAAAGTACTACACTCAAACGTGTAGCTCCTCCCTCTTAGCATATACACCCCCTGCTAGCCAGTCCTAGCCAGTTCAATGCTTTGTGTTTCAGGAGGGCACACACACATGCATTCTCTGATTTTTGATTTTTTCTCAAAGATTTGGAAGAAAAGCGGGTCCAGTCTGGACTCCCGGCATGTCCCTTCTCACCCCACTGTGTCGGCGGTGCTGTTAAGGTTGATTTTATAAGGCTGGGGCCTTCACATGCCGCGCTCCTTCACCATCCCTCGGGCTCTGACTTGAAGTGGGAGCCATCACGGTTCTCACTGCTTTGCAGGAGACCGGTCTCCATCCACAGCCCTGTTCAGGATCCTGTCGGACGGAGCGCTCATCCCCCAGGGACCTGGCACCTGCGTCTCACAAGCTAAGTACATGAGACGTTATTACCACAGAAAGTGGTCTTTCCAGGGGTCCTTTATACTTTATTTTTTGGGGAGAGTGTGTTTTATGTTTGTGTTAACATTTCCGGCCGGTTCTCCAGTTTTCACTGGAGAACCGCGCCGATGGTGCCTGCACGCCGGCCGCATGTTTAAATCTAGGCCCCGGCTTCGCCTGAGGCCTAGTTTCGGTTTCCACTGCCTCTGCATGTCAGTCATGCAGAGGGACAGGGTGGCTCCGCCCAGCGGCTGTGCAGCACAGGGAAGGGACACTCCTCACTGAGGAAGGATTCCCTCCCCTGTCTACCTCATTTGCCGCTCTCAGAGTAGGCCCCGCCCCCTCTCCTCGCTCCGGTCGCCATTTTCTCAGCGTTCTCTGTGCCTGCATAGGCACAGAGATTCCACATTGTGACAAGTGGGGGCCTGGGCTGAGGGACTGGGGAACAGAAATATCTGTTAAACGGTCTGGCAGCCACAACCTCCGGTTTGTGCAGCTGCTTATTTTATCTGTTATA
Source organism: Anomaloglossus baeobatrachus (assembly GCF_048569485.1). NCBI lineage: Eukaryota > Metazoa > Chordata > Amphibia > Anura > Aromobatidae > Anomaloglossus > Anomaloglossus baeobatrachus. Next base: position 89,151,129 of record NC_134353.1, read on the forward strand.
TACTCTGCTGGGGGCCGCTCTGGTCAGAGCCCCCACCTCTGCAGCATATCTCACATCAGAGCAAGGCTGCAGGGCTGTGTTTATTTTGCACTGTATGAAGACTCGTACGGCCTGTACCGAGCACATAGACACAGGAGACGCAGGGTCAGCCTGGAGGCTCATCAGTGGTCCCTCCAGCTGCTCCGGCTTCGGTGGCTGAACCCCCGGTTTGGGCAGAATCCGCTCTTTCCAGGGGATGACTGTCCCGGACTCTGCTGAGCATGCATTAGCCCCCTTCTCAGGGTGTTTCTGCTGCTACTCGCTCAGCAAAGCTCACGGAGGACTCTCCTTCTGGTCTCAGACCCCGTCCTCCTAAAATGGAGACGCAGGGTCCCCTGTCCTTCCCCGTTCCGCAGCTCTGATTCACGAGCTGACTCACTGGACGAGGAGGATGTCTCTACCAGGGGCTCGGACGCTACTTTATGTACCATTGATCTGTCCGAAGGTGACGCAGATGCTAATGATTGGATTGCGTCCATTATACTTGTACTGGACCTCCATCCGCCTGTATCAGGGGAGCATTCCCAGCTGGCAGAGAAAGTGGTCTTTCTAAGGCATCAGTATACCTTAAACAGAACAGGGAGTGTGTTCCTTAACCACTCTAGTTTTCAGCCCACTGTGTCCAGGCCCACAGCCTGTCCTGTCAGACCCCAAAGCGGAGTTCTGATGACTGTTTCTCCCTCCCACCAGAGGTGGTCAAGGAGTGAGCTAATTCGCCAAGGGTGGTCCATCCGGTGTCTAGACTTTCAGCCCGGATAGTTGTATCAGTGGCTGACGGCACCTCTACAAGGATCCCACTGTACATTAATTTTGTACTGGACCTTAATCCGCCGGAGTTACCTTGCCTAAGAGAACAAGGAGTGTGTTCCTTAACCACTCCAGTTTTTCAGGCCTCTGTGACCAAGCCCAGAGTCTGCTCTGACAGACGCTTCCCATGAAGTGTGGTTCTCATGACTTTTTCCCTTTCCACCAGTGGTGGTCAAGGAGTGGGCTCATTCACCAAGGGTGGTTCAGCCCGGACCGTTATATCAATGGCTGATGGCTCCTCATTTATAGTTTTGCTGTCCACCAGGTTGTCCTTCTGGCCAAATCTGTATAGGGGCGGCAGGAGCTTCGTTCTCCTCAGCTTGATAGCAGTGCGGGCTTTCGTAGCCTTCTCTGCTTCTCTAGAGGAGATGCATTCCCTCACAGGGACTCTATGCCCGAAATGGTTGCCTGAACTTCCAGATTCAGCTTTTTCATCCTATGCCATGTCTGCCATGCTGGAGACTCTCACCGCACCGCGGTGGCCTCGGCTAATTTCCTCGCTATCCGCAGGCTCCTGTGGCTTCGGAAGTGGAAGGCAGATGCTTCTATAGAAGTTCCTTGCTGGGCTCCCTTTTGTTGGGACCAGTCTTTCGAAAACAACTGGATGAAATTATTAAGGAAGCTTTTGGCGGGAAGAGTTCTTCCATGCCACAATCTCAAACCAGGAAACCTGTCCAGGGCAGGAATCAGTGGAGGTTTTCGTTCTTGCGTTCCTCCATCTGAGCGTTTTCTAAGCCCTCGGCCTCGTCCACTAGTTCGGCCAAGGATCGTAAACCCAAATGGCGCTCGAAGCCGCGTCTTCAGAAACCGCAGGAGATGCTGCCACTAAGTCAGCTTCCTCCGGGCTATCTGGCCACGCCAGCAACGTCCTAGGTCGGTGGCAGGCTCTCCCACTTTGGCGACGTATGATTTTAACACGTCTCCGATCAGTGGGTGCGGGATTACATCTCCATGGCTACAGGATAGAATTCTATCCACCCGCCAAACAGATTTTTTTCTGTCAACTCCCCCCTGCTCCAAGGCCGCCGCCTTCTCACAGGCCGTGGCATTCTTGCAGGCCAATGGAGTAATTGTACCGGTTCCCAATTGGGAACGGTTCTGAGATTTCTGCTTAAATCTATTCCTAGTCCCCGTAGAGGGCGGGTACTTCCGACCTGGATCTCAAGCTTTTCAAGCATGTTCAGGTGCGGCGTTTTCACATGGAGTCTCGGTCTTGTTCCGTGTGTTTTCACCGGCTCAATTGATAACCCAAGGACATTCCCTAGCATCCATCGACATCAGAGATGTCTATCTGCAAGTGCCAATCGCAGCTTCTCATCAGCGTTGGCTACGTTTTGCAATCGGAGTGGTCCAATTCGTGGCTCTTCCCTTGGGGTTGGTCACGGCCCCTCGAGTACTCTCAAGGTTGGGGCAGCTGTGATTAGGGTCCTGCACCTCTAGGGGTTGGCAGTGATCTTTTGCCCTGAACGGCCTTCTTGTCGGGGCTTCATCCAGTACAGACTCTTAGCAGAGTGCCTCGCTCACTCTCGCCACGCTAACCAATTCGGGTGGCTTGTCATTCTGTCAAGACCACTCTGACTTCGACCCAGGGACGCAATTTGAGACTCTGTCGGCACTTGTGAAGCTGCCTTAGTCAAACAGTAGTCCCTCTGCTGGCGGTCGACGTCGTTCCATCAGAATACAGGTACTGGATCATATGGTGGCGTCAAGGGAAGCGATTCCCTTGCCCAGTTTCTCCTCCTCGGAGGCTGGATATTTTCCGCTGTTGGAACAAGCGAACTTCCTCCTTCCACGGGGTGGTGGCTTCGCCACAGACCAGGGGCTCGTTTCTGTGGTGGCTTCGGCCACTCTGTCTCAGGGACGCTCCTTCCTGGCCCCGTCCCGGGTGATCCTCACCAGGATACTAGCCTATCCGTCTGGGGAGCAGTGTTTCTCCACCACGGAGCGCAGGGCGCTTGGACTCTGTCCGAATCAGCCCTCTGGATCAATGTGCTGGAAATCAGAGCTGTGTTTCTAGCTCTTTAAGCCTTTCATGGCGGCTGGGCACATTCGAGTCCAGTCAGACGACGGGACAGCGTTTACCTACATCAACCTCCAGGGCGGCACACTCAGCCGCCTGGCAATGTTGGAGGCTCAACGCATTCTTCAGTGGACGAAGGACTCCTAGTCCACCATATCCGCAGCCCACATCCCAGACGTGAAGACTGCGAGGCAGATTATCTCAGCTGTCCATCCGCGGTCCACGATCCTCAGGTTTTTTGCGGCAGACGCACTGGTGCATGTTTGGTCCCAGCTTCGTCTGTCTTACGTGTTTCACCCTCTAGCTCTTGCCCAGAATCCTGCGCAAGATCAGTAAGGAGGGCCGTCGGGTCATTCTCATACTCCAGACTGGCCCAGGCAAGCTTGGTACCCTGACCTGCTCCATCTGTCCGTAGTGTTGCCATGGCATCTTCCGGACCGTCCAGACCTTCTCTCAAAGGGTCCGTTTTTTCCGCCAGAATTCTGGATTCCCAGATTGACGGCGTGGCTCTTGAGTCCTGGATCTTGACGACTTCTGGTATCCCTCCTGAAGTCATCTCCACTATGACTCGAGCTCCAAAGTGTCCTTGGCCTTTTGGCCTTGCCGACCCTCCTGTCCCTTCTACAGTCCGGTCTACAGCTTAGGACTATCCCTCTTTAAGGGACAGCTCTTGGCTCTGTCAGTGTGTGCCAGCGGCGTATCATCCGACTGGCTCAGGTGCGCTCCTTCAAGGGCGCATCTCACATTATTCCGCCTTACCGGCGGCCTATGGAGCCCTGGGACCTTAATCCGGTCCTCACGGGTTCCGGAAACCCCCCTTTGAGCCTCTTAGGGAGGTTTCTTTGTTTCGTTTTTCACAGAAAGTGGTCTTTCTAGTGGCCATAATTTCCCTCAAGAGAGTCTCTGTTTTGGCTGCACTCTCTTCTGAGTCACCCCCTTTTTTGGTTTTTCATCAAGACAAGGTGGTCTCCGTCCGACTCCGGACTTTCTCCCTAAGGTGGTTGCTGCTTCCACCTTAACCGGGGCATTTTCCCTGCCTTCCTTTTGTCCGGCTCCTGTTCATCGCTTTGAAAAAGCGTTGCATATCCTGGATCTGGTGCGGGCGCACCGGATCTATGTGTCTCGCACCGCTGTTATTAGGCGGTGCACCTCTCTCTGGTGCTGACCACTAGTCAGCGTAGCGGTCTCTCGGCATCTACGCCGACCCTGCTTCGTCTTAGGTCGGCCATTTCCGATGCCTACCAGTGTACTCAAGTGCCTTCCCCGCCTGGGATCAGGGCACACTTGACCAGAGCTGTCGGTGCCTCTTAGGCTTTCAGGCACCAGGCTACGGCTCACCAGGTCTTTCAGACTGCCACTTGGATTAGTCTGCATACCTTTTCGAAGCACTACCCAATGCAGGCTCCTGCTTCGGCAGACGCGGGCTTGGGCAGACGCTTTTTTCAGGCGGCTGTCGCCCATTTGTGAAGTTAGGTTTCGCCTACTTCTCAGTTTGTCTGTTTATTCCCACCCATGGACTGCTTTAGAACGTCCCATGGTCTGGGTCTCCCATAGGAACGATAAAGAAAAAGAGAATTTTGTTACTTACCGTAAATTCTTTTTCTTATAGTTCCGTCATGGGAGACCCAGCACCCTCCCTATTGCCTGTTGGCAGGTTTCTTGTTCCGTGTGTCTTCACCGGCTGTTGTTGTTGCGGACAGAGGTTCCGGTTGTTCCGGGTTTTACTCTGTCTCTACTTGTGGGTGGATGTCCTCCTTCAGCTTTTGCACTAAACTGGCTAGGACTGGCTAGCAGGGGGTGTATATGCTAAGAGGGAGGAGCTACACGTTTGAGTGTAGTACTTTGTGTGTCCTCCGGAGGCAGAAGCTATACACCCCATGGTCTGGGTCTCCCATGACGGAACTATAAGAAAAAGAATTTACGGTAAGTAACAAAATTCTCTTTTTCATGGTGCAGGGAAACTAACGTCCAGCCTATGCCTCTGGCCATCCCCAGAATTCTCGACTTTCTACAGTCTGGCTTGCAAGCGGGGTTGGCTCTCAGTTCCCTTAAAGGGCAGGTCTCGGCGCTCTCGGTCTTCTACCAATGCCGCCTGGCTCAAAAACCGCAAGTCAAGACCTTCCTCCAGGGCGTTTCCCATCTAGTTCCCCCGTACAAACGGCCGCTGGAACCATGTGACCTCAATCTCGTTCTGGACGGTCTCCAGAGGTCCCCTTTGAACCCCTCAAGGAATCCTCCCTTGCTCTTCTGTCCTGGAAGGTAACATTCCTGGTGGCAATTACGTCCATCAGACGGGTTTCGGAGCTGGCAGCACTCTCTTGCCGCGAGCCTTTTCTGATCTTTCACCAGGACAAGGTGGTTCTGCGCCCCCTTCCGGATTTCCTTCCAAAGGTTCTTACCCCGTTTCATTTGAACGAGGACATTGTTCTGCCTTCCTTTTGTCCACACCCGGTTCATAGGGTGGAAAGGTCTCTGCATTTGTTAGACCTCGTCAGAGCTCTCAGATATTACATATCCAGGACAGCCCCCTTTAGGAAAACGGACTCTTTGTTCGTCATTTCTGAGGGGCCTCAGAAGGGACAGGCAGCTTCAAAGGCGACTCTGGCTCGCTGGATTCGCTCTGCGATCCAAGAAGTCTACCCCTTGCAACTCAAGCCCATTCCTAGTGGGCTGCGGGCTCATTCCACGCGAGCAGTTGGCGCTTCGTGGGCCATTCAGCATCAGGCTTCAGTGGAACAGGTGTGTAAGGCTGCGACCTGGTCTAGCCTACATACGTTTTCAAAGCATTACAGAGTCCATACCCAGGTTTCAACTGAGGCAAATCTGGGTAGGAAAATTCTGCAAACGGCAGTAGAGCACCTCTCTCAGTAGGCGCTCCAGGCTGTCTGGGACTGGTTCCTAGTCCTTGGGTTGTGTTGTCTTCTTTTATGTTTCCCACCCATGAACTGCTTTAGGACGTCCCATGGTCCTGTGTCCCCCAATGAGGCGTCAGAGAAAAACGGATTTTTTGTGTACTCACCGTAAAAGCGTTTTCTCTTAGCCATCATTGGGGGACACAGCACCCACCCTGTTGCCCTGTTGGGCCTTGGTTCTCTCAGTACCTTATTTGGTTATGACTCTTCTTTTCTCATGTTCCTCTGTTGAGAAGTTTTTACTGTTTTTTTTCTCCTACTGCTTGTGTACTAAAACTGAGGTTGCCTGGCCCGGCCAGGGGCTGTATACTGCAGAGGAGGAGCTATGCTTTTGCATATACTTAGTGTCCTATGGATAGGCAGCATAACACCCATGGTCCTGTGTCCCCCAAAGAGAAAACGATTTTACGGTGAGTACACAAAAATCCGTTTTTTAAAAGCGGGCAGGAAAATGTTACACTTCACAAAAATAATTTGCTATCCCGTGCTGTAATGTCTCTATACTCTTTTCTGTCCTCCCCGGCCCAGGAGATGTGCTATGATCAGACCATGTGCAGTCACACGGCCATAACACAGTACACAGCATTGACACAGATCTAACATTTTTATTTTTTTTATTTATTTTACTGCATTCAATCTCTGTAAGGGCTAAAAAAACACATTAAAAAAAAACAGATCACCAATTGACATGCTGCTTCTTTTTTTTTTTCTGCACCAAAAACTATAAACAAAACAGAAGCAACGGGCGCACAGCATTTCTGATTTCTTATAGACTTTGCTGCGATAAGGTAGACATGCAGATTTGGGCAACAAACTGCACCAAAAATGTATCAAAAACTGCATCATGCTCACAGGTTCGAAGGCTGTGTGCCCACAATCGGGGTTCACAGCATTTTGGATGCAGTGGGTTTTCACTGCTTTCAAAACTCTGCAATCTACAGTAGAAGCACAGTGGATGGGATTTCTAGAACATTGTGCTTGTATTTCTGCAGCATAAACGGACATGCGGTGCGGATTCCGAGCCACAGCATGTCAATTTATGCTGAGGAGCCGCGAGTGTTCTCCATGGCTGCCCGAACCCTGACCATGGGTATGGCAGCTGCGGTCTCCTGCGGAGAGCGCTCACAAGGACAGAACACGAGCCTATCCTGATCATGTGCACATACCATAAGAATTTTTCAACCCAGAATGCATAAGCATTTTGGGGTTTTTAATGTGTGCATTCTGCCAATTTATTTTTTTTTATTTTATATGATTAAAGGATACGTTTTAACCTTCCTTTGGTGCTGGAGAACCTTCCCATTTGTACCACTTAGGAGTAGTGATGAGCGAGCATGCTTGGTTGAGCATCAGAGTGCTTGAAACGCTCAGTACTTGATCGTGTATATTGTGAGTGCTCCACTCCCCACATGGAGGGGGAAAGAGAGATTTTATGTCTTCCAAAAAAATGCTCCAGTTTCTCATAACTTCCATTATACTTGGTATTGGAATTGAAGGCGTCCGAGCTTCGGACCTGCTCTATTTGAGTACCGAGCACTCGAGCATTTCATTGCTCGCTTATCACTACTTAAAATTAATAAACGGTTAAGGCCCTGTTACACACAACGACGTATCTAACGATATATCGCCGGGGTCACAGGTTCCGTGACGCACATCCGGCGTCGTTAGCGACGTCGTGTGTAACAGCTCCGAGCGAGTGTTAGCGATCAAACATACTCACCTTATCGTTGATCTTTGACACGTCGTTCATTATAATAAAATCGTTGCTGTTGCAGGGCGCAGGTTGTTCGTCGCTCCTGCGGCAGCACACATCGCTACATTTATTACATACGTTTATCTGTTCCCCAGCAGACCTGATTGGTTCGTCAGGGCCAATAGTATCCAGTGTATGACGTATTGGGCACTGTGTGGTGACTGTGATACAGATGTCTGCAGAGCAACATTTTATTTCCGGCATTTTTGGTTAAGACTTTCTACTTTAGAAGTGAGTTTTACGGAATGTGCACGTGTTGCATATTTGCGGCAGATTTTCCGCATATATTTTCATGTTATACAGTACCAGCTGAGTAGTTTAGATGCTGATAAATCTCATGTACACATTGATGAACATTTCTACACAGTATTTGACATGATTTGCAGATTTTAATATCTGCCCTGTATTACTCCTTTTTACAGAATAGCATCCTTTTTGAAATCAAGCTGAAATCTGCTGCTAAGGCTGGACTCACACGAGCGTATCGCATCCGATGTGAGAGGCTCTGCTGCGAGCGTGAGCCGAGTGTCATGCGACTGTAACCCGATCTTGCGATCGGGTCACAGCTGTGAAGCTGATGGCGGACGCTGCGGAGGAGAGGGAGGGGGTTAATCCTCCCATCTCCTCCACTGTCAGAATGTGCGTATATCGCACTGCACTGGGATAACATCTGAGTGCAGTCCGATGTATCTCTCGCATCCATTCACTTGAATGGGTACGAGTGATATGGCTGTAGTAGAAAATCGCAGCATGCTGCCGCTTTTCTCGCATCCAGAATCTGGATGCGATAAAAGCTGCCCAACTGCTCGCCCTCATTGCCTAACATAGGTCCGAGGGCAATGTGAGATTTTCTCGCATTGCACTCATCCAATTTTTACGCTTGTGTGAGCGCACCCTAATTTCCAGCACGATTGCTCCTTATGGACAGGATTATGCAGTAGATGGAGAAATATCTAATGCAAATCTGCTGCCCATGAACGTATGTTGCGGAATTAGAAAACTCATGGCCCCTTTCTTCTAGAAACCGCTCCTCCCCATCCTCTGGTTATCTGTGATTTTACATCTCTGCTCCATTCATTTTTACTGAAGTTGAGCTGTAGTGCTGAATAAAGCGGATTGTCAGATATGACGTTTTTTCTAAAAAAAAAAAAGCAGCCATATTTTTCTGATTTTAGACAACCCCTTCTAAATATCACCATCGTAAGGATAGAAGCAAAGCTCCTCCTGCCTGGTAGCATTGTTTGCTTTTGAGCCACCAACAAAATCTTTCTACCATATAAATTGCCTTTTATACAGTATTTCTTCTTTTGCTTTCAATAGGATGTGACGGAACTTCGGAGCGAGCTGCAGAGGAAGGAGGTGCTCATTCAGAAGCATCTGGCTAAGTTACGGAGCTGGCAGCAAGTCTTAGAAGAGATTAACGGTCCTCCCAAGAAGCCGAGTGAGATGCCACAAGGGCCTCTGGCATTTCTGGAGCAAGCCTCCGCCAATATCCCTGCTCCAATGAAGCAGACATGACCTGGCTGTTGTGTTTCTTCAGCCTCGAGGACGACTCGTAAAGACTTTCTATTTTGTCTTTTGTTTTTGTACTATATTTTATAAAGTAGAATTATTGCTTTGGACTATAGAATATTTCTGGCGACTTTTTATGCCATCATTCAATTAAAAATACTTCTGTAAACCTTTGGTGTACTTAGTTTATTAATGTTCCCAGATCTCAAACTCGCAAAGCTAAAATACTGCACAGTATGATAACTGCGGATATCACAGGCTTCATGTATGACAGGCAGAGAGCCAGAGGGGGCACAAAAATAATAGGATTGTCATCTGCAAGTTGGGGTAACAGAATGATCATATACAATCTGGGCATCCGCACACAGGATGAACAAAGTAAAAGCTCACCAAGGCATGGGATACTCAATAGGGCGTGGTGCTCGGCGGTGCCTGAAGGCAAAGGAGTCCACATCAAGGTGAAAAAAATCCAGCCTCTGCCCAAAAAAAATCCTTAACATATGATTTTCTTACATTATTTAAAAACAACAGGGTTAAAAACACAAAAATAGGTATAGACAATAGCTGGTATACGCGTTTCTGCCATTGTAAACCCTTATTCATGACAACTGATGTCTGGAAAAGGAGAACTATTTTATTATTTATTTATAGAGCGCCATTGATTCCATGGTGCTGTACATGAGAAGAGGTTACATACAGAATACATGTACAAGTTACAGTAGACAGACTAGTACAGAGGGAAGAGGGCCCTGCCCTTGCGGGCTTACATTCTAAAGGATTTTGGGGAGGAGACAGTAGGTGGGGTGTAGATTGGGCGGCGGCTCCGCACGGTGGTTGGGTGGCGGCTCCGCACGGTGGTTGGGCGGCGGCTCCGCACGGTGGTTGGGCAGCGGCTCCGCACGGTGGTGGGGCGGCGGCGGCTCCGCACGGTGGTGGGGCGGCGGCTCCGCACGGTGGTGGGGCGGCGGCTCCGCACGGTGGTATATGCATATGGGTATATGCATATTCCTGTAGAGTAATCTCAATTGACAAAAAAGGGAGACTGAAATGAAAAACAGGTGAAGACTGGAGAAAATGAGAACAGAATAGGTGAAAATTTAATAGGTGGAGGCAGAAAAGACAAACCCTTCCATATAAAAATTACTACATTAACTACATTAACATATATATAACAAATGTATGTACAGAAAATTAATATATCAGAAAAATATGAAAAACATCTCCCAAGAGCAAGATTAATGTATTGCATTAAATATAATTTAACAGTAACTAGATATATATATAGACAGTCATCAGTATAATTGGAAACCTAAAAGAAAATATGAAAATATATAGATGAAAAAATACAAGAGCTAATGCATTCAAACAATCATATCCCAAAATGAATAGACATGACTCAAACAAATTTGATAAACATTGCTTTTATTTCAAGCACTTCTACAAAATAAAGGCTTTTTGCAACACCGAATATTGAAGGCCAGAGCTTTTTCAAAATTTTCTGACAACAGTCATGTGAGGGCTTGTTTTTTGCAGGATGTTGGAGTTTTTAGGCTATGTGCGCACGTTGCGTTCTCTGCAGTGCGGAAAACAATGCACCCACTGGCAGACTGGACGCTGCATTTATGAACTAAAATGCATCCCAAATGCATGCATTTTGGATGCTTTTTCCATGCGTTTTGCATGCGTTTTGGATGCATTTTTGACAGTGCGTTCCCCCGGCAATTCAGCTCTGCTACATGCCGGCTGACAGCAGACACAGACAGAGTCGCGTGATGAGAATGAACTCGGATGAACTGCACCCAACTTCATTGTCATACCGCAGCTCTGTGTGTGTGTGTGGCGTCCCGATTTATTATCATTACTGACGACATCCCCGCACATATCCTGACATTACCGCCGACATCCCCGCACACGTCCTGACATTACCGCCGACATCCCCGCACACGTCCTGACATTACCGCCGACATCCCCGCACACGTCCTGACATTACCGCCGACATCCCCGCACACGTCCTGACATTACCGCCGACATCCCCGCACACGTCCCGACATTACCGCCGACATCCCCGCACACGTCCCGACATTACCGCCGACATCCCCGCACACGTCCCGACATTACCGCCGACAATCCCGCACACATCCCGACATTACCGCCGACATCCCCGCACACACCCCGACATTACTGCACACATCCCGACATTACCGCCGACATCCTCGCACACATCCCGACATTACCGCCGACATCCTCGCACACATCCCGACATTACCGCCGACATCCCCGCACACGTCCCGACATGACCGCCGACATCCCCGCACACGTCCCGACATGACCGCCGACATCCCCGCACACGTCCCGACTTTACCGCCGACATCCCCGCACACGTCCCGACATTACCGCCGACATCCCCGCACACGTCCCGACATTACCGCCGACATCCCCGCACACGTCCCGACATTACCGCTGACATCCCCGCACACGTCCCGACATTACCGCCGATATCCCCGCACACGTCCCGACATTACCGCTGACAATCCCGCACACGTCCCGACATTACCGCTGACAATCCCGCACACGTCCCGACATTACCGCCGACATCCCCGCACACACCCCGACATTACTGCACACATCCCGACATTACCGCCGACATCCTCGCACACATCCCGACACTACAGCCCTCATCACCGCACACACATCGTCCCCGCTGACAGCGCGATTCACTTCAGTTGCTGCGTGGAGCTCACAGGGGCGGCTGTGTTCTACTGCCGCGCCTGTCAGCTTCATGTAGCAGAGCTGGATGCGTCGCGGGACCTCTGGATTACGCCGGACCTGGAGGGGTATTTGGGGATTTTAATAAAGTGGTGAAAGAGGGAGGTTTTTTGTCTTTTATTCCAAATAAATGATTTTTTCGGGTGTATGTGTTTATTTACTTTCACTTACAGGTTAATTATGGAAGGTATCTCGCCTGTCATGATTAACCTAGGACTTAGTGGCAGCTTTGGGCTGCTGCCATTAACCCGTTATTACCCCGATTGCCACCGCACCAGGGCAATTCGGGATGAGCCGGGTAAAGTCCCAGGACTGTCGCATGTAATGGATGCAGCAATTCCGGGCGGCTCCTGGCTGATATTGTTAGGCTGGGGGGCTCCCCATCCTGAGAATACCAGCCTTCAGCCGTGTGGCTTTATCTTGGCTGGTATCAAAATTGGGGGGGGGACTGCATGTGATTTTTTTTTTTTATTTTATTTATTTTACTGCACGATATAGACCCGCTCACCTGCGGCTGTGATTGGTTGCAGTGAGACAGCTGTCAGCGGGTGGGCGTGTCAACCAATCATAGGAACCGGTGAGCGGGGAAAGCAGGGAATAAGATTGAATAATGAGCTGCTGGCATTTTCAAAAGAGGGAAAAGCCGCCTGAGCAGTGTGAACGCCGTGCAGCGCCACGCCGGTGATCGGGGAACGGTGAGTGTGAGGGGAGGGGGGGGGGGGGGGGAGACTGACCGACGGGCAGAGAGAGAGGGACCAGACAGACAGAGAGACCGACCGACAGAGAGAGAGACAGGCAGAGCGACCAACTGACAGAGATAGAGACCGACCGACCAACAGGAGGGAGATTCACCAACATCCACAGACAGAAATTGACCTACATCACAGAGACTGAAAAGACCTGCATTTTGCTTGTCAACAAAGCATGCGGAACGCAACAAAAATGCAGTCCAAGTGCATTTTGGTTGCATTCTGACCCACATCATTGATTTCAATGGGTGGAGAGCGCAGCTACAACGCACAAAAGAAGTGACATGCTTTTTTTTCCACAGCGATTTTGGGCATCCAAAACGCTGCGTTTACAAACGCAGCGTGTGCATTGATTTTTCGGCTTTCTCATAGACCTTGCTGGGGAAGCTGAACGCATGCAGTTATGCTGCAGTTCAAAACTCGTTTCCGCGGGAAAAAACGCAACGTGCGCACATAGCCTTATTGGTACCATTTTGGGCCACGTATTTTTTGATCGCTTTTTATTCTGCCTTTTGTTGTGAGGCAGAATCAAGAATAAACGTCAATTCAGGGATTTTTTTTTTTTACCATTCACCATGTCAGAAAAGTGATAAGACAACTTTATTCTTCAAGTCAGTACAAATAGAGCGATACCACAGTTATGTATTTTACTGTTGTCACTTTTACACATGCAATTTTATGAAAAAATGCACTTTTGCATTGCTGTATTCTGAGAGCTATAACTTTTTTTTTTTTTAATGTTTTGGCTGATCTGATGGAGCTGTATGGCTTCTTGTCTTTTGCGGGACAAGATGACATTTTCAGAGATACCATTACTATTTACATATTATTGATCACTGTAACTTTTTGTCAGCTGTGTGAAGATTTTTTTATATATATATATATATATATTATTGTGAGGCAGTGACAGGGGTAATATTTGAAGACCGCTGTGTCCCCCGGAATGTGTCTGGAAACCCTCTGAGTTTGCTATAGCTATTACGGGGAGTATAGCACAAAGGGTAACAGGGAGACAGATCCCTCCTCCCAGTCCAGGTTTTGTAGCAATCCTCATGTCCAGCATTTTCGTTTAAATCTGGCAGAGCACATCAGGGTGTGTCTCAGTTGAGAGCCAGGCTTGATGAAGCTACCACATGCTGTGTGAGCTGAGCTGGTTCTGTGTGGAGTGAACACAGGCCAAGAGTGTGAGCCTAGGAGAACCTTAACAAGACCCCTGCGGTTAACGGGGTCCTAAGGTAACAAGACTTTTTATACCAAGGATTTGTCTATATGCATCGGCTGTGATCCGGAAGAGACTTTGATTGTGGGAAATTGGATCTATTTATGCTGCAACGATAGACTGTTGGTGTGAACACGCTGCTGCCTCACGTTTTTGCCCAAGCAATGCCACTACCTCACATTATGGTGGAGAATGCGGGCATGGCAGCCTGGTTGCTAAGGGCAATGGCCTAAGATGTACTTCCCTGGAAAAGAAAAAAGAAAAAAAAAAGTGAATATTTTTTTTTTTTTTTTTACTGACTGTTTGCGGTGGATCGGCGGGTCCATGAAGCTTGCAGGCATTGCAGCCTGGTTACTAAGGGCAACAACCCAGTTTCCACATGTTTATGATCAAGCCTGCAAAGTTACAGTTTAACTCAGGAGTCACCATGGAGGATCTTGTAAAGCAGCTGGCCCAGTCTAGTGCTCAACTACAGAAGGCTTTTGCACAAACCAGTGCACAACAGCAACAGGCTAATGCTCAGCAGCAACAGGCTAATGCTCAGCAGCAACAAACAAATGCCCAGCTCCAGCGGGCGTTAGTTCAGCAACAGGAGACAAACAGCTTGTTGACTCAGCAGCTTGCGGCTCTGCAAGACGCGCTCCCAGCGGTAACGCCAGGTCATCCAGTCCTTCCTGCGGCCCAGGACAGAGTAAGGGCGGCACTTACGAAGATGAGTGCAGAGGACTACCCAGAAGCCTTTCTCTCTGTGTTTGAGAGGACCGCTGAGCGAGAGAAATTGTCTATCGACCGTTGGACTGATGTCGTGGCCCTGTTCTTGATAGGTGAACCCCAAAAAGCCTACCTGGATCTCAGCACGGAGGATGCCAAGGACTATGGCACCCTGAAAGGTGAGATCCTTGCACGAATGGGGGTTAACACTTATCTCCGGGCCCAGCGAGTGAATCGGTGGTCCTTTGTGGAGGGAAAACCTGCACGTTCACAGGCCCATGTTTTACTGGACCTTGTGAAAAAATGGCTCCAGCCGGAGACCTTGAACCCCGGACAGATGATCGAGCGGGTGGTGATTGAACGGTTTGTGCGGACTTTGCCAGCCCCCATTCAACGGTGGGTGGGACAGGGGGATCCCGGTACCCTGGACCAACTAGTGAATTTGGTGGAACGCTACACAGCTACCCAGGAGTTGGTCCGGGACTCTGCTTCACGGCGGGCACTCCGTAGGGATACGCCCCCTTCCCAGTTGGTGAAAGACTCCCATCCCTCCTCGGGTGCTGCCCCGTCTTTAGCCCTGGCAGAGAGTAAGCCCCAGACTAAGGTCAGCCGGAGTCCCGGTTCCCCAAAGTCGGACACCCGAAACAGGGACACCTCTGCTGTTATGTGCTGGCGGTGCCATCAGCTCGGGCATGTGATGGCTCAGTGCCCACTCACATCAGAACCCGTGGACTGCCGGGACGCTCGACAGGAATCAATGTATGACCATTCTGATGGTGCCGTAAGCACTGTTACTATGGGGGAGGAGCCCCATCTCTGCAAAGTACGTGTTAATGGCTATACAGCAGAGGCTTTGTTGGACTCAGGAAGTGTAGTGACTCTTGTACATGCCTCCTTGGTCTCTGGGGAAAACCCCACGGGACATAAAGTAGGGGTACTATGTATTCATGGAGACCTACGTGAATACCCTATGGAAAGGGTCACCATTGCTACCTCATGTGGAGAGGTTCAAAATGATGTGGGTGTGATGAAAAGACTTCCATATGATGTTATTTTGGGCAGAGACTTGCCCCTGTTCTGGACATTATCTGGGAGGCGACCTAGCCCTCCGAGGTGTATGATTGAACCAGGCCCTGAGCCGGACGATCCCGACTCAGGGATACCTGCTGTAGGGGTCACCAGTATAGGGACAGAGTGTAACCCTGCCAGGTTTCCCCTAGAGGTAATGGCAGGAGAGGTTGAGCCACCCGAGGCAATCCCGGAGTTGAACGTGTCTCCAGATAATTTTGGAACAGCTCAGCCCCACATTGGCTCCTGGACGTGGAAATGTACAGGTAATTGATGGGGTACCCCAGCGGCCTGGTGCCAAGCTGGAAACTCCCTACATGGCTCTAAAGCGAGGGTTGCTCTATCGGGTTGATAAAATCCGGGGGGAAATAGTGGAACAGTTGGTGGTCCCTCAGCTGTACCGCCGTCAGGCCTTGGAATTGGCTCATAACCACATAATGAGTGGGCACCTAGGTGAAGAGAAAACGTGGG
Organism: Anomaloglossus baeobatrachus; assembly: GCF_048569485.1. Lineage (NCBI taxonomy): Eukaryota > Metazoa > Chordata > Amphibia > Anura > Aromobatidae > Anomaloglossus > Anomaloglossus baeobatrachus. Next base: position 89,167,156 of record NC_134353.1, read on the forward strand.
AACGCATGTTTCAGCGGTTTTACTGGCCAGGGGTCGGCGCAGAAATTAAGAGGTTCTGTGAGTCCTACCCCGTTTGTCAGTTGACCACACCCACACACCGTTTCCGTAGTCCTCTGATACCTTTACCCATTATAGAGGTGCCTTTTGAGCGGATTGCTATGGATCTGATCGGACCCATTGTAAAATCAGCCCGTGGTCACCAGCACATCCTGGTAGTGATGGATTACGCGACTCGTTATCCGGAGTCCGTTCCACTGCGTCACACCTCGGCGAAGCTTATTGCTCGGGAGTTGTTTGCTATGTTCTGTCGCGTGGGGTTACCCAAAGAAATCCTGACCGATCAGGGCACTCCCTTTATGTCTAAAATTACGAAGCAACTGTGCAAACTTCTCCAGATCAAGCAGCTGCGCACGTCAGTGTACCATCCCCAGACCGATGGTCTAGTGGAACGTTTTAATAAAACTCTGAAGGCTATGTTGAAAAAGGTGGTCTCCAAAGAGGGGAAAGATTGGGACATGTTATTGCCCTATTTAATGTTCGCTATCCGCGGGGTCCCACAATCTTCCACCGGGTTTTCGCCATTTGAGTTACTGTATGGCAGGCATCCGCGGGGACTGATGGATATTGTTAAAGAAACTTGGGAACAGGAGCCCATCCCTCACAAAAGCACGGTGGAATACGTTATGGGTATACAGGATCGTATCACGGCAGTAAACCCCATTGTTAAAGAGCATTTGATGGATGCTCAGGCGGCCCAAAGTACTCAGTATAATAGAAAGGCCTCCGTCAGGTCTTTTAAACCGGGGGATCGTGTCTTAGTTGTAATACCTACCGCAGAAAGTAAGTTCTTAGCCAAATGGCAAGGTCCCTATGAGATCCGGGAGAAAGTATGGGAAGTAAACTGTAAGGTGTATCAACCAGGGAGAAGAAAACCAGAGCAAATATACCATCTAAACCTGCTAAAGGCGTGGAAAGACAGAGAATGTATGGTGACTGATGTAACGTTGGACCTAACCTCTTCAGGTGCCTTAACAACCACCAAGGAGGAGTCCCCTGATGATGAATCGGGAGTAAGGATAGGGAATTCTCTCTCAAAACAGCAGAGACGGGAGTCTCGGAGGTTAGTGTGTCGCGGGCGGAGGAGGGGACGCTGCGCTCTCCCACTGCTCGGGTCCGGCTGCTACTGCCGTTGCTCGGTGGCTCGAGCGATGGGCCGGATCCCGGGGACTCGAGAGGCGCTCCTCGCCCGTGAGTGAAAAGGGGTGGTTTGGTTTTGGGGATATTGTCCGTGACGCCACCCACGGTTGTGGTGAATGTGTGGACACCACCGCTGCTCTGGACGGGGATCCCGGGAGTGGTGACAGGGAGCAGCTTTGGTTGTTAATTCTCCCCTCCGTGGGTAGGAGGTTGGTTGTCCCGGGGCCCAGTGATGGGGTAGGGATTGATGACAGGCGGGTTGCGGGGCCTGATGAGGTGCAGGTCGCAGGGGCAGCGCTGTGCCGCACGGCACGGAGGTACTCACTCAGCCCAATGATGATGACACAGTTCACGGTAAAACAAGCGGCTGGATGGACGGGTCCCTCGGACGGCTGCGGTAATGTTGCTCCCGGCAGGTTAGCGGTGACTGTCTTTTCCCTGCACCTATGCTGTCGGTACGGTTCCAATGGGTTCCCACCGGTAACTCGCTCCCCGGCTCGGATATGGGCCGGGGGAGCCCCTTTTGCCCGCAGGCGCTGGCCCTGAGAAACGGTTGCCTTGGCGGTGGCGGTGTCTCTCTCACTAGGTTGGACTGTTGCCTTCTGTCGGGACTTGACTGTTTGGAAACCCAGGATGTCCCCTTCACTAACGGATCTGGCAAATTCACGGCGACTCCTAGCCTTGCCGGGGTCCGAAAAGCCCCTGCCAATGGTGCTGGCTTCTCTTTGCGTACCGGTCCGGTACCGCCGGGCCACCACCCGTCCACAGTCCTTACGGTAGACTCCAATCGGCCACTCCTGCAGACGGTCACCACCGTCTGCCAACCTTGCTGATCTGTCCGGGCCACATACCCGGACCGACTTCAGGCTCTTTAGCTGTCACTTTTCTCCTTCCACTTTCACTTCTCCAACTGTCCTCTCTCCTCTCCAAACTCTATCTGCACTGAACTCTGCTCCGCACTCGAGCTCTGCCTGAGCTAAACTAAACTGTCTGTTTTCCCGCCTCCAGAACTGTGAACTCCTCGGTGAGCGGGACCAACCGCCTGGCCCACCCCCTGGTGTGATCATCAGCCCCTGGAGGAGGGCAACAAGGGTTTTGTCTGACCTTGATGTGCCTGCTGGGAGTGTGGGGTATTGCGGTGTTGTTCTCTGTGGCCCCTGGCTTGTCCAGGGCGACACAAGTGCAGTGGAATACGGATGTGTTCTCAAATCTACCCGGCCGAACAACCGTAATCCACCATGATATTGTCACCGAGCCTCAAGTAAGGGTACGCCTGAGGCCATACCAGGTACCAGAGGCTCGTAGGCAAGCCATTGCGGAGGAGGTAAAAAAGATGCTCCAACTGGGAGTTATTGAAAAATCCACGAGCAAATGGGCCAGTCCCATTGTGCTGATCCCGAAACCAGACGGTTCTTTAAGATTCTGTAATGACTTCCGAAAGATAAATGAGGTTTCGAAATTTGATATGTATCCCATGCCCAGGGTCGATGAGCTGATAGAGAGACTGGGACGGGCCCAGTACTTCACGACTCTCGATCTCACTAAAGGTTACTGGCAGGTGCCGCTGACAGAGGCGGCAAAAGAAAAGACCGCTTTTGTCACGCCAAGGGGGCTCTATCACTATGTCGTCTTGCCATTTGGTTTACATGGGGCTCCGGCCACGTTTCAAAGATTAATGGACATAGTGTTAGAACCCCATCATCTGTATGCCTCCGCATATTTGGATGACATCATCATCTATAGCAGTGACTGGAGCACCCACTTATCTCAGGTAGTGGATTCGCTCAGAGCTGCTGCTCTGACAGCGAATCCAAACAAATGTGCTATGGGTCTCAAAGAAGCCCGTTACTTAGGGTATGTGATAGGCCAAGGGGTTATCAAGCCACAAGTAAACAAAATTGAAGCCATTCATAACTGGCCTCGCCCCCTTACCACAAAACAGGTAAGAGCCTTTCTAGGTATAATGGGGTATTACCGACGATTCATACCCAATTTTGTTGGAAGGTCGGCGCCTTTAACCGATCTCTTAAAGGGGAAGAAGTCGGTTATGGTCCACTGGAATACACAAGCAGAGGAAGCCTTTCAGGTGCTAAAGGTTGTCCTATGTGGTCAGCCTGTCCTTGTCAACCCTGACTTTCAAAAGGAGTTTATAGTACAGGCAGATGCCTCTGAGGTGGGTCTGGGTGCAGTTCTGTCCCAGGAGGTAGATGGAGAAGAGCATCCGGTCACCTATTTGAGTAGAAAACTCACCCCGGCAGAGAAGAACTATAGCATAGTGGAAACGGAGTGCCTGGCCATAAAATGGGCTCTGGAATCCCTACGCTACTACCTGCTGGGGCGACACTTTCGCCTGGTGACAGACCACTCCCCTTTGGTCTGGATGAGGAATGCTAAGGAGAGAAATGCTAGAGTCACCAGGTGGTTTCTCTCCTTGCAGAACTTTCACTTTTCTGTGGAACACCGGACTGGTAGGTTGCAGGGCAATGCGGATGCCCTGTCCAGAGGTCCCTGTGTGTTGGCAAAAGTTCAAACCCGCCCGTTTGAACTGAGGGGGGGGGATATGTGAGGCAGTGACAGGGGTAATATTTGAAGACCGCTATGTGTCCCCCAGAATGTTTCTGGAAACCCTCTGAGTTTGCTATAGCTATTACGGGGAGTATAGCACAAAGGGTAACAGGGAGACAGATCCCTCCTCCCAGTCCAGGTTTTGTAGCAATCCTCATGTCCAGCATTTTCGTTTAAATCTGGCAAAGCACATCAGGGTGTGTCTCAGTTGAGAGCCAGGCTTCTGGAAGCTACACATGCTGTGTGAGCGGAGCTGGCTCTGTGTGGAGTGAACACAGGCCAAGAGTGTGAGCCTAGGAGAACCTTAACAAGACCCCTGTGGTTAACGGGGTCCTAAGGTAACAAGACTTTTTATACCAAGAATTTGTCTATATGCACCGGCTGTGATCCGGAAGAGACTTTGATTGTGGGAAATTGGATCTATTTATGCTGCAACAATAAATAGACTGTTGGTGTGAACACGCTGCTGCCTCACGTACCTCACAATACCTAGAATAGATGGAAAAAAATAGAAAGAAAGAAGAGATAGATAGATCATATAGAATAGTTAAAAAGAACATATAGAACAGATAATAAGAAAGAACAGAGAGTAGATAGAAAGAAATAACAGAATAGCTTGATAGAGGGATATCTAGCTTGGACAGCTGTTTTTTTTTTTTTTTGGTGTAAAAAAAAAATGACATGGGCTCCCCACCATTTTTCATATCCAGCACAGCAACAGCTGTAGGCTGCAACCCTCAGCTATACTGCACCTTGGCTGGTTATGAAAAATAGAGGGGATCCCATGCCTTTTTTTAATTATTTGATTTATTTAAAAAAAAAATGACATAGGGTTCCCCCATTTTTCTAAAACTAGCCAAGGTACAGAAGACAACTGGGGGCTGATATTATTAGGGTGGAAAGAGCCATTTTTATTTGGCCCTTTCCAGCCTAAGAATAGAGGCCCACAGCCGCTCCAGAAGTGGCGCATCCATATGATGCACCAATTCTGGCGCTGACCCAGCTCTTCATGTTGCCCTAGTGCCCTGGCAATCTGGGTAATAAGGAGTTAATGGCAGCCCACAGTGACAAAGAGACCCCACCCCATCACTAATCTGTAAGTGAAAGTAAATAAACACTCCCCAAAAATCCTTTATTTGGAATAAAATACAATTATATCTTTCACTACTATATTAACTCCCAAACACTCCTGCAGGTCTGATGTAATCTTATGGATGCACCACTTCTGGGGTGGCTGAAGGCTGAAATTGTAAGGTTATGTGCCCACGCTGCGGAAAATGCACGGATTTTGCCGCGGATTTCTCGCGGAAATGCCGCGGATTTTTCAGAAATCTGCAGCACAGCTACTCCCCAGCCATTGCAATGGCATTTGGGAAATGCTGTGGCCACGCTGCGGATTTTTCCGCAGCGGAAATCATGCGGATTTCCGTGCGGAAAAATCTGCAGCATGTCAATTATTGTTGTGGATTTACCTGCGGATTTTGCCTATTCAATTGAATGTAAAAAAAAAAAATCGCGAAATCCGCATCAAATCCGCATCAAATCCGCAACAAATCCGCACAAAATCCGCACCTATGAAAAGGTGCGGATTTCGGGGGAATGCTGCGGATTTAGCTGCAGAAAAATCCGCAGATACAGAGTCCCGTGGGCACATGGCCTAAGGCTGGAAAGAGCCAAATAACAATGGCCCTTCCCACCCTAATAATATAAGACCCAGTTGTCTGCTGTACCTTAACTGGTTTTAGAAAAATGAGGGGACCACACGTCATTTAACAAAAAAAAAAATAAAATAAAACATTGTTTTTAGTGATGAGCGAGCATGCTTGTTACTACTATGTACTCGCACGAGTATCACTGTACTCGGTCTACTCGGCGGGGACCGAGTAATCTCGCGATACTCGTGCTGTACTCGTGGTCTTCATTTCTGCATGTTGGCGCTCTTTTGAGAGCCAGCCCTCATGCAGGGATTGGCTGGCAGACCACTGCAATGCCACAGCCCTGTTAGTTGTGGAATTGCAGTGATTGGCCGGCCTGGACAGCGTGACCGAGCCTTTATACCGGCGGGCGCGCTGTGCTCTGCTCACAGCTATCCAGACAGTCAGTGCAGGGAGAGTGTCGCTGCTTCAGGGAAAGGTTTGCGGCCCTTTATAGCTATTTCCGTAGCAGGGCTGCAAACAGTGTGACCAGAAGTCCTTCTCAGGACTATTCTAGTTGTATACAGGCAGGCAGGGTATAGCCAGGTCGGAGTACAGTAGCAGAGTCCTTCTCAGGACTATTGTTGCTGTATACAGGCAGGCAGGCAGGCAGGCAGGCAGGGTATATAGCCATTCCTAGTGGTGACCGTATACCAGCCTTCATCATATCTGGGGCTGGTGTACACAGTCTAAAACAGTCCTGATAGTGTCAGACTTCTCAGCAATTGTCGCTCCTAAAAACCAGTTAGGTTCTTAGTGCGTCCGTGCTTGCATTTAAAAACCGCACGTGTGTGCCTGTCGGTGGCAGCGTACAGGTGCACTTGTGTGCGTTTTTACCAAACTATTATATAACGCACAAGTGTAGTGTATAATACACGTCAGTCAGCAGTGGCTGATAGTGTCAGAGTTCTCGTCATAAATTTTTTCTCCTAAAACCTGTGTTAGGTTCTTAGTGCGTCCGTGCTTGCATTTAAAAACCGCACGTGTGTGCCTGTCGGTGGCAGCGTACAGGTGCACGATTTGCACAAACTTTGATATAACGCCCAAGTCTAGTGAATACACGTCAGCACAGCATTGCAAAATGCGCAAGGGTGTTGGCAAGGAACAAGGAAGTGGACGTGATGGTGGTGCAGGCAGAGGCCGAGGTCGTGGGCAAGCTCTAATTTTGCCACAACAAAGGGCCACATCTAGTCGCTCGCACGTCCTGTCCCAAATTCTTGGGGACCGCAGCAGTACACCGCTCTTGAACCAAGACCAGTGTCAACAGGTTGTTAGTTGGATAGCGGATAATGCTTCCAGTCAGATTGGCACCACCACAAACACTCTGTCTTCCACACGGTCAAGTGTCAGTAGCCGTGATACTGCACCGCACATTTCAGAACCTGATCCTCCTTCCTACCACAAGGCTGAGTACACGTCCTCGGACATTAATGATCCCACACTTGGACACTCGGAAGAGCTGTTCACGTTTCCATTCGCACATTCTGGCCTCTCGCCAGCTCATGTTGAAGTGGGTCATGAGGAGATCGTATGTACAGATGGCCAAATATTTGAGCAGCCACGTTCTCACGAAGTTGGCAACGTGTCTCAACAAGGGGTGGACAATGATGAGACACAATTGTCAGGAAGTCAGGAGGAGGAGCAGGGTGCGGAAGAGGAAGACGACGTGGTGGATGATCCAGTAACTGACCCAACCTGGCAGGAGGATATGCAGAGCGAGGACAGCAGTGCACAGGGGGAGGGAGGCGTAGCATCCCAACAGGCAGTAAGAAGCAGGGTGGTGGCTCCAGGCAGAAGTCAGGCAACCGTTCCCCGGAACAACAACACGACACAAGGTGCCTGTACAAATGTTAGGTCTTCCCGAGTCTGGCAGTTTTTTAAGTTGGATCCAGATGATTCTAAAAAGGCCATTTGCAACACCTGCCGTGCCAGCATCAGCAGGGGTACCAAAACTAGCAGCCTGACCACCACCAGCATGATCAGGCACATGTCAGCCAAGCACCCGACTTTGTGGGAAGTACAACAGAGTCGAGGAGCAGTGCTTGCTAATGTCACTGCTACGTCTTCGCTGGTTGTGCATGCGAGCCAATCCCCTGTCCATGCTGCCTGCGAACAAGCCTCCTCCGGTCCTGCACCTGCAGTTGCCTACGCAGAAATAACACCATCATCAAGCACATCCTTGTCCCAGCGCAGCGTTCAGTTATCCATTCAGCAAACCTTTGAACGCAGGCGCAAATACACTGCCAACAACCCACATGCCACAGTTCTAAATGCTAACATTTCGCGACTGCTTGCGCTGGAAATGTTGCCTTTTAGGCTGGTGGAGACAGAAGCATTCCGCGACCTGATGGCGGCAGCTGTCCCACGTTACTCGGTCCCCAGCCGCCACTATTTCTCCCGGTGTGCCGTCCCCGCGTTGCATAACCACGTGTCACAAAACATCACACGTGCCCTGAACAACGCTGTTTCACCCAAAGTCCACCTAACCACAGACACGTGGACAAGTGCTTGTGGGCAAGGCTGCTACATCTCGTTGACGGCACACTGGGTTAATATTGTGGAAGCTGGGACCCAGTCTGAGCGAGGGACGGAACACGTCCTTCCCACACCAAGGTTTGCAGGCCCTACCTCAGTCAGTGTTTCACCCACACTCTACAGCTCCGGAATGTCATGCTCTTCAGCCTCCTCCTCCTCCTGCGCATCCTCATCCACTGTACCCTCCACACCAGTCCCAAGCTGGAAGCACTGCAGCACTGCCTCGGCGAAGCGGCAACAGGCTGTGCTGAAGCTAATCTGCATAGGTGACAAACCCCACAATGCAGAAGAGCTGTGGACAGCTCTGAAACAGCAGGCAGATCACTGGCTCACACCTCTGAACCTAAAGCCAGGAAAGGTCATGTGTGACAATGGCCGGAACCTGGTGGCGGCTTTGAGGCGAGGCCAGCTGACACATGTTCCATGCGTGGCCCATGTGCTCAACCTCGTGGTTCAGCGGTTTCTAAAGTCATACCCAGAGCTGTCTGATCTGCTGGTAAAAGTTCGCCGCCTGTCTGCACATTTTCGAAAGTCACCTACTGCTTCAGCCGGTCTTGCTGGCTTTCAGCGCAGTTTGCATCTTCCAGCTCACAGACTGGTGTGTGATGTCCCCACGCGTTGGAATTCAACTCTGCACATGTTGGTCAGGATATGTGAGCAGAAGAGGGCAGTTGTTGAGTACCTGCATCACCTAAACCGTCGGGAAATGGGTCAAACTCCACACATAACACCTGAGGAGTGGAGATGGATGTCCGACCTATGTACCATCCTCCAAAACTTTGAGGACTCCACCAAGATGGTGAGTGGTGATGACGCCATTATTAGCGTCACCATACCGCTACTCTGCCTTCTAAAACGGTCTCTGCTCAAAACCAAACATGATGCATTGCAGGCGGAGCGCGATGAGTTGCAGCAAGAAACAGTAGTGGGTGTGGGTGATAACACACAGCCCAGCCTCGTCTCATCACAACGTGCAGTGGAGGACTATGACAAGGAGGAGGATGAAGACACGGAGCAAATCTCCGGCCAAATTGAGGATATGACATGCACACCAGTCATATCCTCGGTTCAGCGTGGCTGGCCAGAGGACAGGGTAGATGAGGAGGAGGAGGAGGAGGAGGACAGCATGTTCAGTCAACGTGTTGGTCAGGCTACTGAAGTCCTGGCTGTTAAGAGTCTGGCGCACATGGCTGACTGTATGGTAAGCTGCCTGTCTCGTGACCCTCGCGTTAAGAACATCTTGGCCGACAATCATTACTGGTTGGTAACACTGTTAGACCCACGCTACAAGGAGAACTTTATGTCTCTTATTCCCGAGGCGGAGAGGTCAACCAAAATGCAGCAGTTCCAGAAGGCCATAGTCACGGAAGTAGGCAAAGCATTCCCCTCACAAAACGCTAGCGGCATAGGTCAGGAATCAGTGGACAACCAAGGCGTACAGCCGAGAGAGGCACAAGTCCAATCCGCCAGAGGTAGGGGAACAGTCTTTAAGATGTGGGACAGTTTTCTCAGCCCCTCACATACCACAGCCCCTGAGGTGAGGGGTAGTGACACAAGAAATCCTAAGTTTGGCCAGATGCTCAAGGAGTACCTTGCAGATCAAACAACTGTACTCCGACATTCCTCTGTGCCTTACAATTAATGTGTATCCAAGCTGGACACGTGGCATGAATTGGCTCTCTACACCTTGGAAGTCCTGGCCTGCCCTGCCGCTAGCGTTTTGTCAGAGCGTGTTTTTAGTGCCGCAGGTGGAATCATTACAGATAAACGCACCCGCCTGTCAACTGTAAATGCTGACAGGCTGACTCTGATCAAGATGAACAAGGGTTGGATTTGGCCAGACTTCACCACACACACCAACAGCAAATTACAGCGGAATTTAAAGTTTGTAACGGGAATTTGCCATGTACCTCCACTCACCCATGGTAACACACTTCTGGACTTTGGCTAATCGCTGGACTGCTCCTCCTTCTCCTCATGCGCCATCATGGTGACCGTTACAATAGTTAAGCCGTTGTTTCAGGTATACCCCCAGTGGTAAATTTTTTCGCCCATTCTTTCTGAATGGGCATTACAACGACAGGAGACCCGCTCCTTTGCAATGGGAACAATGTTTTGAGGCCCTCATGCACATCTCTATCCAGGGACAATGTGGAGCCTCCCAATTTTTGGCTGCCCTGCCTAAGGGCTATACTACAATAGACCCACTTCCTTACAATGGGCACTTCATGTTTACAGGCCATCATGCACGTCTCTATCCAGGGACAATATGGAGCCTGACGCTGCCACCGACTGCCACACACATGCTGTTTTTAAATGCAAGCACGGACGCAATAAGAACCTAACTGGTTTTTAGGAGCGACAATTACTGAGAAGTCTGACACTATCAGACACTGCTGACTGACGTGTATTATACACTAGACTTGTGCGTTATATAATAGTTTGTGCAAAACGCGCACCTGTACGCTGCCACCGACAGACACACACGTGCTGTTTTTAAATGCAAGCACGGACGCAATAAGAACCTAACTGGTTTTTAGGAGCGACAATTACTGAGAAGTCTGACACTATCAGACACTGCTGACTGACGTGTATTATACACTAGACTTGTGCGTTATATAATTGTTTGTGCAAAACGCGCACCTGTACGCTGCCACCGACAGACACACACGTGCTGTTTTTAAATGCAAGCACGGACGCAATAAGAACCTAACTGGTTTTTAGGAGCGACAATTACTGAGAAGTCTGACACTATCAGACACTGCTGACTGATGTGTATTATACACTAGACTTGTGCGTTATATAATAGTTTGTGCAAAACGTGCACCTGTACGCTGCCACCGACAGACACACACGTGCTGTTTTTAAATGCAAGCACGGACGCAATAAGAACCTAACTGGTTTTTAGGAGCGACAATTACTGAGAAGTCTGACACTATCAGACACTGCTGACTGACGTGTATTATACACTAGACTTGTGCGTTATATAATAGTTTGTGCAAAACGCGCACCTGTACGCTGCCACCGACAGACACACACGTGCTGTTTTTAAATGCAAGCACGGACGCAATAAGAACCTAACTGGTTTTTAGGAGCGACAATTACTGAGAAGTCTGACACTATCTGGACTGTTTTACACTGTGTACACCAGCCCCAGATATGATGAAGGCTGGTATACGGTCACCACTAGGAATGGCTATATACCCTGCCTGCCTGCCTGCCTGCCTGTATACTGCTACAATAGTCCTGACAAGGACTCTTCTGGTCACTAGCTTGTATTCCGACCTGGCTATACCCTGCCTGTATATAGCAACAATAGTCCTGAGAAGGACTCTGCTACTGTACTCCGACCTGGCTATACCCTGCCTGCCTGTATACAACTAGAATAGTCCTGAGAAGGACTTCTGGTCACACTGTTTGCAGCCCTGCTCCGGAACTAACTATAAAGGGCCGCAAACCTTTCCCTGAATCAGCGACACTCTCCCTGCACTGACTGTCTGGATAGCTGTGAGCAGAGCCACAGTGCGCCGGCCGGTATAAAGGCTCGGTCACGCTGTGCAGGCCGGCCAATCACTGCAATTCCACAACTAACAGGGCTGTGGCATTGCAGTGGTCTGCCAGCCAATCCCTGCATGAGGGCTGGCTCTCAAAAGAGCGCCAACATGCAGAAATGAAGACCACGAGTACAGCACGAGTATCGCGAGATTACTCGGTCCCCGCCGAGCAGCCCGAGTACAGCGATACTCGTGCGAGTACCGAGTAGTTACAAGCATGCTCGCTCATCACTAATGATAGTGTTAAAAAACATATTTGTCATGCCTATTTCTTATATATTTCATTTTTTGTTCATATTTGTACTATTTTTTTAAAAAAAAAACAAAAACACTTTTTTAGGTACAGTAGTTTACATACTTTTGAGAAGACAAAAATCCTATAGTTCAAAAATTTGACGTGATAGAGAAAAACTGAGATCATTTCTGGATTCAGCATCCAAAAATAAAGAACAGTTGTCTGACCTAACTCCTAAAAAATTGCGTTCCCCAGTGGAGAGCGGAAATGTAGAAGAAGGTGAGGTGTTGGTTGCTGTAAGGGGTTTGTAGGTTTGCAACCGCATCAATGGTAACATGGGGTTAATTTGTGGGTAGTCAGCATGTTATCCCATTGTGGAAGTTGGTGCTGGGAGGAATGTTGAGTCCAGCGTGACTGAATTGGTGTCAATGTAGGTGTTGGGCAGCTTTGGGCTGCTGCGGGTGAACTCGGTTAATCAGCAATGGTGGGCTGCGGACAGAATAATGGAGTCCTTCGGACAGCCGTGATTACGGGTGGGGACTATGCGAGGTATGGTTTGGACTAGAGGATTGGGTACTTGTGGTGCATAGAGTGTAAGTCGGATAGCTTAGGGCCATCTGGTATTATTGGGTGTTTTGCATGGGTGGACTCCTGGCATCTGTGGGCTGGTGGAGTCTATTATATATTCATATACAATTTTATAAAAAAAAAAAAAAAAAAAAAAAGGAATGCTTGGCCCGGTGGTAGGTATGGGCATCTGGGTAGGGGTTTGCTTAGGGAGTCGTGGTGCTCCGGTCTCACGGCACGAAGGTATTTGGTTTGAAGGTGCAGTTGTGCGTTACAGGAAAATAGTGGCACGCTCCTCGGTGGTCGGCTTTGAGCGGATACTATGGTGTGGCCAAGGTTTTTAACTTATCTTGGGGTGTAATATGAGAGCTCGAAGGGGGTTGTGTGTCACAAGGTTTTTCCTTGAGATCGAAAGGCCCGGACATGGTGTTTGGTAAAGTTGTGTCTCCTGATGCCCATAGTTGCATATGGAGTCAATCGGGCCAGTGGTGTGGCTGCAATTTTCCGGTGGGCATTGTAGTACAGGGTGCTTGTTGTGGTCCGGTTTGCGGAGGGAAGCGGACTGTGCATTATGGTTTGGAGGTGGTGTTGGGGACCTTGGGGATCGAAGGTAATGCTTCAATATCTTCGCCTCAGTAAGGGGTGCAGGGCGATGGTTGCGGTTGTTTTGTTTTTTGAGGCCGTGTTAATTTGGGGTGGGGCATGGTTCCGTTAGGCCGTGTGGGCCTCGTGGAAATTAAGTGGGCCTGATTTCGGATGAAGAAGGTCCATTAGTGTGGTAGTTGAGTATGTGGGAAGATTTTGGGTTTTTCTGGGGAAGACAGCTCGAGCCTCTGTTGTTGTCAGAGGGTGTGATGGCGGAATAAATCGGTCAGGGGAGACCGGTAGTGATATTTGGCTCTGGGGAAGCTGCAAGGTCAGCTGTAGGGGAAATTTCAAGACTATGGATTGCAGTCGTTTTACAGCGGGGTTTCACTTTAGCGGTTTCCTGGGAGAACTAGGTTTGGGGTGCGAAGTGACCCAGTAGCATAAGCAGTGTGAGTGTCATCCTGTTGTTGTATCTCAACCCCAGTTGTGGTTGAATTCAGCTGGAGACAGGAGGAGGAGCAGGGTGACTGTACAGTGGTTCTTTGGTCGGTACTGGGGAGGATGATGGTACAGTCGGTACTGCATTTAATTGGTTATAATAAGGCCAGCGGGGCATGGTGTGGATTCCGGTATAGTTTGGGAGCTTGTGGCATGGTGTGCCGGTGGGCCTGAGTGGCCGTCAGAGGGACCCGGTGGCTCCTGCCACCAAGGATCAGGGGAGTGCGGTGCAGTAAGGTGGACTGGGTACGCTGGCTGGTGCACATATTGGATGCTCAGAGTTTAAGTGATGGATGGAAAGGTTTTAATGGTTGGTTTGGCTTGCAAGTTGGGGGAGCAAGCGTTGGGTGCGTGGGGGTCCAGGCCACGCAAGGTGTCACGTGGCCTGTCCTGTGGCGGGGGTAGGTCTGGTCCAGAGGCGGTTTAACGGATAATGTTATTTGATTGGAGAGTCACTTGTAGGATATAGTGGCTCCGGTTACAAGGATCTTGCAGGCATGGGTCCTGCAAGGTGGGGGGTATTGATCCGTAGGTGATTCATACCTCATCTCCGGCCCGGTGTGTGTTGCGGCCAGGGATCATGTTTTGGTGGTGGAAGGTGGTTTCTGGACCGGGCCTACCCAGGGTTACGTATTGTATTACGTACTGTATTATTATTATGGTATTACCTATTGTTAAATGTTGGGGACGCCCGTTGGATGGCACCCCCTTGTGTTAGTGTGTAAACAATAGGCAATAAAGGGCTGCTGTGGCCATTTTTACCAAGTCGCAAGCAGTGTCCGTGTATTATTGATACCGGGTAAGGGTAATTGGGAATAATATAGGAATCAACGACCGGAAAAATCCCTCCTGGAAATGTCATGCAGTTTTGGTGCTTATTTTTCTCTACAGGCTTCTATGTGGAGCTTAAAAAAAAGTGTAAAAAATTGCAGTTAATTTTTTAAGTGCAGAGTCAAAGCTTTTCTGTACTATAAAAACATGGCTTCACATCGGCACCAAAAATGCATGAAATAATGGGGGAAAATACTTAAAAAATGCAGCAAAAATTGAATAAACAGAGAATATTGTTATTGTGTAGTTTGGTGCAGATATCGGAAGAAAATAATAGCACAGTATTTATGCAAAGTGTGAACATAGCCTTACAGACACAAAAAAACAACATGCCATATAGTGAAGCTTACATCAAGATGAGAAAGTTCTGGCTGCTACGACTGAATGAATGAACAGTCCGGGGGCATCTGCTGAATGGCCCTCACTGCCAAATGTTTCCCATTATCTAGTACATTGCATGATAAAATGGATAGTGTCATTTTACAGTATATTATACTATACTATACACTATATTGACAGAAAAATAGAAAACCTATAGGTCTTGAAACAAAAGGAGGAAGAAATGAAAGTGCATAGTCAGAAAATTGGTCAGAAAAGGGATAATCACTCCCAAAATCTTTGTTCCCTATAATGTGATGCAAACAAGAAAACATAAACTATTATTACAGTATGTTAAGTTATTTATGTAAGGCCATTTGCACATGTGAAGCCCACTAACCTTCAGCAGTCGCCTCCAGGACCTCAGGGACTTCACTCGCTGGAAATCTTACGGCAACAGGTATGTCAGGTTGACTTCAGTAGGACTCGTGACCCCACTCTCGGTTTTGCGGTCAGTGGGTAACCGCCACTGCAGTTTGGGTAGCACCTGGGGCTGATGGTAAATGCAGTCTGGTGTCATGGTCTCCCGAGAGAGAGGCTGGCCCCAGGGCTC
Source organism: Anomaloglossus baeobatrachus (assembly GCF_048569485.1). Taxonomy (NCBI): domain Eukaryota; kingdom Metazoa; phylum Chordata; class Amphibia; order Anura; family Aromobatidae; genus Anomaloglossus; species Anomaloglossus baeobatrachus. The sequence continues at coordinate 89,182,351 of NC_134353.1, forward strand.
AGGTGTAAGTATTTAGTACCACAGGTCGCAGAAGAACTCACACACAGGCAGCAATGTCTTTCAGGGTTTTTACTCACTTTCTGGTGGTAGAGTGAGGCAACGCGGGCGATGCTATGGTGAACCAGGATGGGAACCAGGTATCTTCAGGCTGATGTAGGGGTGACTGCTGACTCGCCTTCCTAGCCCTTCTAGTTTTGAGGTGACCCCCGACTTGGAGTGCTCCAGGATCACCCAGGGAAGTTGCAACTGCCTCTTCTCCCCTTTCTGGCCCGTTTGCTGACAGCGTGGACCAAGTAATGCTGGCTTCTGCCTTTTCTTACTTAAGGGCCCCCTCATTGCTGTTGATGCTGCGGACTCTGTGTTGTTCCGTGAGGTACATCCAGCACCCTCACCAGCAGGTTTAGCAGGCTGAATAGATGGGTTCCTGCTCTAGGGACCTGTTTTCCCCGTGCAGGCCTGGTATACCAGTGGTCCCCTTACTCAGCCACCTCTTCACTAGGTGGTTTTCAGGCGGCCCCACTGGGTAGCCGCTCTCCCCCGCCAGCAGCCACTACAGGTGCAGGAATTGACTAGCTTCTCTGCACTCTACTAGCAGACTCGGCTGCTCCACTTTTACTCCTTTGACTGCCACTGCACACGCTCTAGCTTCCAGTCCCACTACCCACCACTCGCTGAGACACGAGGGCTACGCCCCCTCCTGGGTCTGCCCAGGGTTCCCCTCTAAGCTGTGTGTGTGTCCTGGATACTATGTGTCTGTGTGTTCACACCCTAGTCAACCTTTGGGATTACCTGTTTGTACTCACTCTGCGTGGGTGCAGTACTCAGTGGTGCCTGACCAGGTCAGGGGCGCCACATTCACATTGAGTATTTAGTGAGTTTTTTACCTCAGTATTTGTAGCCAAACCCAGGAGTGCGTGATAAATGCAGGAGTGGTGCCTGGGTTTCTATTATACTTTTCCTCTGATTGTTCCACTCCTGGTTTTAGCTGCAAATACTGTGGTAAAAACCTCACCAAATACTCCCCATTTGCATGTGGTTTTAAACATGTTTGGCAACATTTATACCTGTTTTGTCATAGCACAGGCCCTTTAAATAGAGAAAAGTATATGTTTTGTTGTATTTTTCTTTGTTTTTTTTTATACAGTTAATAAAAAAAAAGTCAGACATCTTGTCCAAAAAAATAAAATAATCAAAAGGTAAACAAATTAGAAAAACTTAGATAATTGAAAAAAATTAATATATAATTAATAAAAAATAATATAAGTAATACATTCCGACCCCAGATCCCCTTGATTAACTCAAATGCCAGATCAAACCGCAGAGTTAATTTAGTTACCAAGCCAGAGTTGACTACTCAAACTCAGATCACAAAAATAATTCAGGCCACGGACCAGACCCGATATTTCAGGAAATGTTCATATACCGTTTAACCATATGTTCATTGGAAGTCCTGCAGAATGGGATGATGGGGGCAATTGACTATAATGAGGCAGGTGAAGTCAATTTGATCTGTTGGACATCGTTTTTGGCCTTAGACGGAGGACTGCAAGTCACAGTCGACTACATTGTGCTGACTGCCTCAATAAGGCCGGTTTCACACATCCGGCTTTTTGCCGTTTTGCCGGATGCGGCGCTCTCCCGTACAGTTAATACAGTACAATGACAGCGCAACAAGCGCCGGTCACATGCTGTCATGTGACCGGCGCATGTGACCCGGAAGTTACAGCGCTGTCATTGTACTGTATTAACTGTACGGGAGAGCGCCGCATCCGGCAAAACGGCAAAAAGCCGGATGTGTGAAACCGGCCTTAGACTATCAGACAAAACCCACATTTTTTTTTCAGCTCCCAGACCTGGAAATATTTATTTATTTAACTTCCAAATTTATGCTATAGAATGAGTAGTATATAGAATAACTATTTATTCTCCATATCAGTACAATTTGAGGAATTCCAAATATAAAATGTATTTTTTTTTGTTGTACTACTAGTCCTTTTCATGGAACGACTGGTAGTTTTCAAAGATACCACTGTGGCATTACAAATGATTTTTTTTTTCTATCACTCTTTAGTTTTTTTTTTATGAGAAGCAAGATGAACGTGAACACGTTGAGTTTTATTTATTTTACATGTGATCATGTTTACGTTTTTTTTCCTTAATACAAATTTGTAATAAAACTTAAAATTTATTTTTGTTCCATTAACTTAGGATTTTTTTTTCAGGACACCTAGATTAATTTTTTTTTTAAACAATATTTATCAGTCACTTTACGGCACACTGCTAAAAGATTGCTTCTATTATATAATGCATTATTTATGTGCTACTGCTTATGTACAGCAGTTCATTATGCCTGCCAGTATTAAAGGGGATCTGTTAGCAGGTTTTTGCTACCTCATCGGAGAGCCACATGATTTAGGCAAAGAGATCCTGAATCCAATGATGTATCACTTAGATTACTGTCTGCAGCCCTTCTGACACAGACAATCACAATTAGATTTAGTCATGTAGCAGAGTCCAGAGAGCTGCCCCCGCCCACATTAGGCTTTCAGTAGAGATTGTACATTGACAGTGAGGTGTCAGAGGATGTGGCGTGCCAGACTGACGTCCGCGTGACATTGTAGTCCAAGCAATGATAAGGGTCCTGCTGCTTAAACAAACATAGTACAACAGATTGGACTGTAACAAGACAGGCATCCCTGACTTCTCTGTGTTAACACTTTCAGCATGCTGGTGAAGAGGAAAGCCAGGTGATGGCCGGCAATGCTTCTGTGGCGCCCTGGACTAGCCAGGTCCTCACAGGGACTACAACACGACACCCCCACCCCGAGATAGGCACATCAGCCAGACACCAAATCCTTGTTGCCTCTCTCCAGGGGCTGATGTCCACACCAGGTGGGGTGGAGCCAAGCGGTTGGCCCCACCCACTGAGTTCACAGTCCTGGAGGCGGGAAAAGGAAGTCAGATCAGTTAGGGAAGTGGAAGAGTGAGGAGTAAAGTGGTAGTAGAGGAGCAAACTGACTGTGTCCGGGTACGTGGCACGGGCACCGAGAGCAAGGTTGGCAGACGGTGGTAGCCGTCTGCAGGAGAGGCAGATCAACGCGGAACCATAGGACCGGGGACGGGTGGTGGGCTGCCGGTACCGAACCGGGGAGCGAAGTGAAGCCAGCACAAACCGGCAGGGCCTGCAGACCCCGACCAGGCTTGGAGTCGCCATTAAACAGGTCAAATCCGTCAGTGACCGGAACCCCAGGGGTTTCCTAACAGCCAAGACCCGAATGAAGGCAACCGTCCAACCAGCAAAAGGGAAATACAGCTACCGCCACAGCTAGAGTTCCCAGGGCCAGAGCCTGCGGGCAACAGGGCTCCTCTGGCACATATACACGCTGGGGAGTGGGTTACCGGTGGGAAGCCATCGGGACCGAACATACACAAGGGTGCAGGGAAAGGCAGCCACCACCAACCGTCCGGGAGAAACCACAGCAGCCGGCTGCGGGACCCGTCCATCCAGCCGTTTGGTTTACCAGAGACTTTGCATCCATTTGTGGCTGAGTGAGTACTACCGTGCCATCCGGCACCGCGCTGCGCAGTCCAAGCAACCCTGCCCCCATCCGATCCTGGCTCCCCGTCACCTCACCGGGCCCGGGACAACCAACCCCTACCCACGGAGGGGGAAACAACATCCCAGCTGCTCCCTCCTATTGCTCCCGGGATCCCCATCACCAGCAGCGGTGGTGCCCCAACCTCACCACAAACCGTGGGTGGCGTCACTGACCAAATCCCCAAACCAAACTACCCCCTTTCACTCACAATTTTATTTTCTGTTGGATCCTTCGCAAATCAGTCAGAAAAAAGATTGTGTCATATTCTATCACATTGGTTATTTGGCTATTTTCTTCTCTGGAAAAAAACATGCAGTATGGCGGCACTCGGCTCATAAAAGGATTTGATTCTGATCAATCTGGTGATTCTGATTTTGTGTATTAGCATGTGATATATACATATGTACTGAATTTATAACTTGACTTATTCTCATATTTCTAGATGGATCAGCTTTCTCAGCCACTTAAAAACAGGTAGAAGCAACACCCCAAAGCCATGGCCAGTTTTAATTAGTAAATTAAAGACATCCAAAGAAAGTACAAATACTCAGCAACAGCCATCTGAACCATTACCAGGTGAATTGTCAGATGAATTATCACTGATCTTAAAACTGGTAAGCACAATTCCTAGAATTCTTATACAATTATTTAGAATTAACTTTGTAATCATTATTTATATATAAATATATATTTTTTTAGTTGCAGATGGCAGCAATGTAATATAAAACGTGAAATTACTTCTCTCAAGCACAGAAACTATGAAAAATACATTTTTGGTAATTTTGAACCGCTTTACAAAAACGTGGATATACGGCAATTTAAACGCTTGTTCACACTTAGATTTGGAATCTCTTCCATAAATCTGATTAAGCCTTTGTCCCAAGCTCATGAACAGATATCTACAAACCCTATTGTGATAAATCTATTTTCAGGTTATGTGCACGACGCAAAAAAGTGAGGAATTGAAATGCAAACTATATGAAAAGGTTCTATAGCTTCTTATAATAACATGATTAAACTTTATTTTCATAAATCTTTTATATCATTACTATATATTTCTGTAATGATTATATTCATATACATTTGAAATTAATTCTCTTCTGTAATGTGCTCATTTCCTTGTGAAATAAAAATCTTTGGTTACCACTGACATCAGAACATTTCATTTGTCTCCATGTTCTGTTCTTTTTTTTTTTCTAGGTATGCTTACACAATGTCAGGGATTTTGTAGGATTTTAAGGCCTAGGATACATGGTGAGAAAAATGGTGCAATTGAATACGATAAAAAAAATCGCATTCCACTCGGACCAATTTTACTCTATGGGGCCACTCCCATGAGCGATTATTTTCTCAGCCCTTATCGGACCAAGAAAACAGTTGCAGCATGCTGCGAGTGGAATGCGATCCTGTTCTACTCGCACCCATGCAAGTCTATGGAGCGAGAGAAACTTTGCATTGCTCTCACGTTACACCTGTGTAACGCGAGAGCAGTGCGATTCTCACATCAGCCAACAACGGAGGAGATAGGGAGATAAATCCCTCCCTCTGCTCCGCTTCGCCAGCCCTACCCTCCGCAGCGTCGCCCCCCCCCCTCCGCAACTGTGGTCTGATCGCATGATCGGACCACAGTCGCATGACACTCGCATGACACTCGGCTCCCGCTGTGCTGCGAGCATGTGTCGAGTGTCAGGCGATGTTAATCCCTGTGTGGCCTCGGCCTTATAAAGACAAGCAAGGGAGTACATAGTAATCATGGGGCCCTATAACAGAAGTGCTATTTAGGCCTCCCACAAAACCAGGAAAAGTAGTTTCACCAATAAGGCATATTGCGACCCTGCAACAGGAACCCGGTAGTTTGGGCTGTAAGAAAACCAAAAAAGAGTAACTGTAAAGCGCGGGGTTAAATTTTCCCGTCAAAACTTAGTCTATGACGTTCGCTGAGGCATATGGAGTGTCTGTGCAAAATGTCATGATTGTAAATGCAACGGTGCAAATTCCTTTAGCGAACATATACACACACACACACACACACACACACACACACATATACACATACATACACTGAGCTTTATATATTAGATGGAAGTAAATTTGAGACCACAGAACAGAATAAGAACTTGGGGTTTCTGGTTACAAGAAAGCTGAGCAGCAACACTCAATGTCAAATATCAGAAAGCTGACTGGCACCTTCAAGAATGAGAAAAGTGTGAACAGGTGTCAGCTAATACAACAAATATAACAAAACGAATATAGCTGCACTCTGAAATGCTATATGTAACCAACGAATATATGAAATTGGAATTGCACTACTACAATGGAAACTATGTTAAAAAAATTAGGTACTTAGCGCACAAATTAGCCAAATCATGAGAGCCCAACCACCAGCAATAAGGCATACCCCTTTATTAAGACACTATGCTTATATGCCTCTCCACAGGCTTTAAGCCAACAAGTTTAAGAGCAGCATTGATCCACCTGTAATTAAAAATTCCACTGGGTGATGGGTAGAGAAGGATGAGACAAGTGTGAAGAGGTGAAAGCTAAGACAACTAGTCAATATAACAAAAGGAATATAGCTGCACTCTGAAATGCTATGATATAGAAGGCCTCCCACATGATAATAGGTTGGAAAAGTTGTGCTTGCTTGGCTTAGAAAAAAGACGACTTAGAAGAGATCTCATTTATATGTATAAATACTTGTGTGGTCAATACAAAGGACTGGCACATGACTTATTACTTCCAAAGACCTTACAAAGGAACAGGGTGTATTCAGTATGGGTGGACAAAAGATGATTCTGACAGCTAACTATGAAAACGTTCTTTAATGTTAGAGCAGTCAGACTGTAAAATGCCTTGACACAAGAGGACGACCGTTGAATAGACAATAAAATGCCGCACTGCCGTGAAGATGAAGATGGTCCAAAGAGTATTAACAATGATTTTAATTTCAACAGATTTTGGAGAGAAAATTTATGTCAGGATTAAATAGATATCTTATACTGAAGAACATGCCCCTCCTTTTAAAAAAAGGGGGCGTATCAGCAATGATAAAAAGTTTTAAAAAGAGGGTGTTCTTCAGTACAAGATATCTAATCCTGACATCCCAATTTTAACATTTCACGTAATTCATCCTGAGGAAGGAGAGGGGTTTCTCTCCGAAACGTGTTGAAATAAAAATCACTGTCAATACCCTCTGGGCTTTCTCCTCTTCACGGCAGCAAGGCATATAACTTGTCTATCCAATGGTTCTCCATGTGGAGCCACAGCAGCTGTGGCGTTCAGGTTTATAACAGTCAGTTGTGACTCCCACAACAGCCAAAGGTAAACTCCCCTATGGAGTTTTTTCACCCTGTTATCATCTGATAAATCCTAATTTGTCTTCCAGCTTTTTTATACTACACTGGCGCAAGAGATAGTAATGTCAGATACTATAACAGAATTTAAAAAGTGCTGGATGCTTTTCTCACAACAAAAGGCAATGTTGGTTATATAGCAATAGAAAATGAATAAGGTTGAACTTGTTGGTCATAAGTTTTTTTTCAACCTTTATAACTATGTAACATCTACCTATCATTGACGTTTTGCATACTATATACCTTTCGTAGTAGTTGTGTCTGTTCACAGCTATTTCAGGTGAGCAATTCCTTGTACTCTACTTACCTGGTCCCAGCAGGATAACATCTTATTTGCGACTTTTGTCTGTCCAGCATCCACATTTAACTATGTAACTTTGTAATATGTAACTATGTACTTGCCAGAAATTCCTGCAGCTCCTTCAATGTTGCTGTAGGCGTCTTGTCAGCCTCCTGGACCAAATCTTGTTGTTTTTTCATCACTTTTGAGGTACGGCCAATCATACGTAATGTCACTGTTGTGCCAAATTTGTCACTTCTTGATGCCAGTCTTCACTGTGTTCCATATCTGAAGGCTTTGAATTTTTTTTTTAAACCTTCTCCCGATCGAATACCTCAAATATTCGGCTTTGCGAATATTTTACGAATAGGTCGCCGATATGCGAATATTCGATGTGAATATTCGATGTGAATATTCGATACGCAATGTAAGTCTATGGGAAGCCCGAATAGTTCCGAATAGTTGTTATTCTGGTTTCTCATAGATTTACATTGTGCATCGAATATTTGCAAACAGTCGAATAGCGGCGACCTATTCGGAAAATATTTGCGAAGCCGAATATTTGAGGTATTCGATCATCCCTAATAACTTTCAACAATGCGATCTATATATTTTGCAAGATCTAATTCAGCAATACAAAATATGCATTGTGGGGAGCGATGGGTTAATGGATCTAACTACTTCAAGGTGCTTTCACCTTGAAAATGAGAAGACCCCAACTGACCAGATAACAGTAAAAAGAGAAGTAAAAAAATAAAGACACTATATTCACCCTTCCCTTTTCTAGCACTGCCTCTCAGCTGCTGCTCCCATCTCTGGACGACTGTCTGAACCCAGCCTAAAATACAATCAGTTCTTCTGTCTCCTATCTTCTCTCTTTTATCTCCAGTCCCTCCAGATGTTTTTTAAGTTTACTAAACCTCACATTGTCACATGGGCTTCAAAACATGTCAGTGATGTGCGTTGTGCCACATGTGGTCACTTGGGCACTAGTGAAAAAAGACCCAGCTATGTCGGTAGCAGACATACTTGCTCATTGCAGGATCAGTTATCAATCTGCAAAATAGTCGATTTGCTATAATCTAATTTTAAAAAAATCAGACTCTGATGAATCAAAAAATTTAAAACAACTTGAGGAAAATTCAGTTTGACTCGAAGTGCTTTGTTCATCTCACAAGGCTGCTTTCACACATCCGGTTTGAGCAGTGCTGCTAAATCCGGCTCTAAAACCTATGCAACGGATGCGGCGAAAAAAATGCATCCTTTGCATAAGTTTTTACATGCGGCCCGTCCGGTTTTTGCCGGTTGCAGCACGCTACTGAGCATGTGCAGTGCAAAAAAACGCATGCGGCGGCCGGATGAGGTTTTTGCCGCATCGCGCCGCATCCAGCATCCATAGGCATGCATTGGAAGAAGCGCTACATCGGCCGGATGCGGCGCGATGCGGTTTTTTTTCTGCCGGACAAAAAACGTGCCAGGCAATGTTCCATCCGGCCGCCGCATGGGCTAAATATGCTGCATCCGGCAAAAACCGGACCGAACGCAAGGCCATGCGGCACAATACAGTGCTAATGCAAGTCTATGCGGAAAAAATGCAACCGGCAGCAAAAAAAAACAATTGCATTTTTTCTGCAAAGAGCCGGAGTGGAGTGGCAGCAGGCACCTGTATCCAATTTATGCGTTAATAAAACTGACCGTGGTTAGGACTCCCATGACTGGTGGCCTGAAACGTTGATGGAGGAATGAATGGGTTAACACCGCGCTGTCAAGGTCATGAATCAGACAGAATATTTGAAAAATGCTTTTATTCTACGCATTTCGAAGGTTACGCCTCCTTCTTCGGGATAAATCCAAAATATTTGTGATTTATCTAGAAGAAGGAGGTATAGCCTTCGAAATGCATACAAAAAAACCCACTTAAAATAATCTATGTGTTCCATGAACTCGGCAGCGCGGTGTTAACCCCTTCATTCCTCCATCAATGTTTTAGCTTCTTCATGAGGACTGCTGCGACCGAGGACTTTTAAGCGATTGTGGTGGTTGTGACTGTCACAACCCATCCAAGTGAACAATTCCCTATATTGTCATTTTTATCCCACAAGGATAAGACCCCATATTGCGCCTCTTGTCTTTTCAGCATATCTTTCATGACTGGTGGCCTGTCAGCCATCTTCCGCCATAAATACTACCTTGTTACTTATAACTCTAATGTTTCATAGATCATTACAGTGACCCCTCTCCGCCACAATCCCACCAACTTCTTTATACCAGAATATCTGGGTCAACCAACATATCAATAGCCGATGATGAAGCATTCTCTCACAATTGATGGCGTCACGCCTTGCAGTAAGCTGAAATAGCAGAGCTTAATGTAATACTTGTTTTCGTACCCCAGGATAACCCACTAATAAAATAGCAGCACGATATATTTGCACTGCAAATTGGATACTCATCTTCTATTTTAATAGAATTTCATTATTTGATAGACATAAATTATTTAATTTTATATAATAAAAAAAGTTCAAATAATATTTTATTCACAAAATTAAACTTTCCAGCAAAGCTGATGGGACCGTGAAATAAGTGCAATCATGATGTAGTGACGTATCAGTCACCGGTTGTTTCCCAGCGTCTTTCTTTTTTCAAAATGAAAAATACTTAGTGAACCATTCCGGGCGCTTGGTCTCTTGATCTTTTGTTTCTGTCTTTGATGACACATTGCAGGGGTTACGCCTTGAAACAACAAATAAAAAGAAAATATATGAGTAAAATATATAAAAAGAAAAGTTAATGTAAAGAACTAAAGGCACTTGTCTCTCACGGTATGACTGAGTTGACAAATCAAATGGTAACACCCAATTGTCTCTGCCACAATTTCAATACAATCATATATTTCCCAAAGGAACAACAGAAGAAAAGCACTAACCAAAGTTCTAATAAAATATATGTTCTAAAATTTAATATTTATTGGGATTTACATATTTATTAACCCTTTTCTGACGTCTAACATCAATTGCAGTGGTGCCAATGGGCTGACAATGACTATAGACAGTGGCATATTAACTTCTGTGATTGGGAAGAACGCTGATCCTTGCAATACACAGCAGGGTTTTGGTGGAATATATCACTTGGGCTTCTTCAGCTGATCGCACTGGTATAGAAGTACCGTGTGATCCACATTAAGTACATACCATCATGGAGCACAAAGTGATGTGCTCATGGTGTATGTTATATAGCATTAAGGGATTAAATGGTTAAAATACATGTCTTAAAAGTCCTTTCCGTTCCTCCAATGCTGCAAAGGCAAAGCTGTCTGTGCTTGTAGCATTGAAGAGCATGCAGTAGCACAAAAATTCCAATGGTCCAAACTATCAATCAATAGCTAAAATTATATTAAAGTCATGGCAGAATGTGTTGGCACCCTTGAAATTGTTCCAGATAATGAAGTATTTCTCCTAGAAAATAATTGCAATTACATATGTTTTGTTATACACATGTTTATGTATTGGAACAAGCCCCGAGAAAAAGGCAAATTGGACATCATTTCGCACAAAACCCCAAAAATGGGCCAGACTATATTGTTGGCACCTTTCCAAAATTGTTGGTAAATAACTTTGTTCCAAGCATATGATGCTCGTACAAACTCACCTAAGGCAAGTAATAGGTGTGGGCAATATGAAAATCATATCTGAAATCAGATAAAAAGGGAGAAGTTGATTCAATCTTTGCATTCTGTGGCACACTAAGCATTGAGAACAGAAAGAAAAGAAAACTGTCGGAGGACCTGAGAACCAAAATTGTTAAAAAATATCAACAATATCAAGGTTACAAATCCATCTCAAGAGATCATGATATTCCTTTGCCCATGGTGCGCAACATACGCAAGAAGTTTACAACCCATGTCACTATCGTTAGTCTCCCTGGACGTGGACAGCAAAAAAAATTAATGAAAGGTTGCAAAGCAGGATAGTCATGGTGGATAAGCCAACCAAATCAAGTTCCAAAGAAATTCAAACTGTCCTGCAGGCTCAGGGTACATCAGTGTCAGCGCGAATATCCATTCACATTTGAATTAAATGAAACGCTATGGCAAGAGACCTAGAAGGACCCCACTGCTGGCATAGAGACATAAAAAGCTAGACTGCAGCTTGCCGAAAAGTATGCAAGCCAAAATCCTTCTGGGACAGATGAGACCAAGATAGAGCTTTTTGGTAAAGCACATCATTTTACTGTTTACCAAAAATGGAATGAAGCCAAAAAGAAAAGAATAGCGTAATTGCAGTCAGATATGATGAAGGCTCAAAGTTGATTTGCTGCCACTGGCACTGGGGGCTTTGACTGTGCGCAAAGCATCATGAAATCTGAAGATTGCAGTGCTCAGTGTCAGGAAGTTGGGTTTGCGTCCTAGGTGATTGTTCTTACAGCAAGACAATAACCCCATACTTCAAAAAGCACACAGAATTGGTTTGAAACAAAACACTGGAGAGTTCTGAAGAGGCATCAATGAGTGCGGATCTAAATCCCATTGAACACGTGTGGAGAAGTCTTAAAATTTCTGTTGAGAGAAGACGCCTTCAAATATGAAATACCAGGAGCAGTTTGCAAAGCAAGAGTGGTACAAATTCCAGTTGGTGTAAAAAGCTTGTTGATGCTTATAGAAGTGATTGATTGCAGTTATTTATTTCAAAGGGTGTGCAGCCAAATATTAAGTTGAGGGTGCCAACGAGCTTGTCCAGCTCATTTTTGAAGATTTGTGTGAAATTATGTTTAATTTGCCTTTTTTCAGTTTTTTTGTGTTGTTCCAATACTCACAAAGGAAACAAATGTGTATAACAAAACGTGTAATTGCAATAAGTTTTCACTTTTTGGTACAATTTCAAGGGTGCCAACACTTTTGGCCATGACTTTAAATGATGATAAAAACTGATCAGGACTAAGAAAAGCACCCAAGCTGTGGTACAGTCACAGTGGCTGGTGTAATGGTATATACTATTGGTCTCTTTATTATGGGCAGCACTGTTACTGTTATCACTAGGTATGAGTGAACCCGAACTGTAAAGTTCAGGGTTTGTATTGGACTTTGGGTGTCTGGGGCGCGAGCTCGAACATGAACTTTAAAAAAAAGTATTTTTTAACTCTACACTTACTGGGTTGGTAATGGGGGTGTGTGATAGACACCTTTCCATTACTAACTCCTGGGCTCGACGCCAGCTGTCAATTCACAGCTGACATGAACCCCAAAAGTATTACCCCGATTGCCACCACACCAGGGCAATTGTGAAGAGTCGGACAAAGCCCCAGAACTGGTGCAACTAATGGATGCACCAATTCTGGGGCGGCTGCGGGCTGCTATTTGTAGGCTGGGAAGCGTCAAATAACAATGGACCTTCCCACCCTGAAAATACCAGCCTTCAGGTGTCTACTTTACCTTAGCTGGTTATCAAAAGTATGGTGCAGCTCACACTTTTTTTTTATTTAAATAATTTGAAAAAACAGTGGGATCCCCTCTCTCAGCTGTGTGCTTTACCTGTGCTGATTATCAAAAATAGGATGGAACCCATGTCATGTTTTTTTTCCCAATAAACATTTGTTTGCAGGGAAATTGCCCCCATTTTGCTTCCTTATGCAGACCCCTAGCACTTATTATGACCATTTCACAGCACATAGGTTTGGATACCCATTGACTTATATGGGTTTCAGGGTCTGGCGTTTACTTAGGGTCAAGTCCAGGTCCCGAACCAAACTTTATACTAAAGTCTGGCCTAACTCGGCGAACTCTAACTTCCAATGGTCCACTCATCTCTAGTTATCACTGAAAAAGGCTTGTGAAAATGTTCTTTTCATGTGCATGTAGGTATGTCATTTGGGTGGATATATTTCTTTGGATTTCAAGATGTAACACGTTATTGTATGACATAATGGGTAGAAATTAGAAGAATTGCTGTGAATGTGATGTAGACAGGTAAATATTGTCCATATGCATCATAGTCTAATATCTAACGTACAGGACATTTATTTGGAGTGTGTGAGCCCAAACTGACAGTATAAACTAAGCACATTGCTTTGTTGAAGAGGATAAAGCTTTTAAAGAAAATCACGTAATTAGTGATCTATTTGCTGCATTCATTTTGCAGAAACTGAAGTTTAATCAAATACTCTAATTAGGCTGCTCGGTGTAGATTGAGTGCTGCCAAGAGGTTCAGTGCACCATTCTGCCCATTCTTTTTACATGTTCCTTCACTCTTCGCTAGTGAGTGACAGGACTAACTTACTTGGAGCGAGCACAATCTGCAGAGAAAGCTCAAGCTATCACAAGTGACAGAGGTGGAGACATGCAAACCGAGTGGGTAGAATGCTTCAATGAGCGTCTTGGCCACACCAAGGGTGCACCGAGCACCTAATTAGCATGTTTGATTAAACTTCAGTTTCTTCAAAAATGAATCAGTGATTACATGAATAAAAGTGTGATTCTTATAGAAGCTGTATTCCCTAAAAGGCAGTGTGCTTGGTTTATACTGTGAGCTTGAACTGACAAACTCCCTTTAAGGCAACCATTAAAGTAGATAATAGGCTGATATCCTTACCTGTTAGGGCGTATGATATCTAGCAGCTGTGCTGGAGGTCTGAAAGGATATCCAGGCTTGACGGTGTGGTCTAAACTAGGAGAATTCCGCATCGGATTTATTGTATTTTTGGTGGTAACATTATTACTAAAGCTTTTTTCATAAGCTGCTAAATTAGGAACACTGATAACACGGGTTGGGACCTCACCAATTTTCTTTTTCTGTAAGACAGAATAATTTGACAAATGTAGTGTCACAGGAGCTCGGGACCTGACAACTAACTAGCTAGCAGACTGGAGACTGACTAACTAAAGGCATTGCGTAGGCCCTACCCTAATGGGAGGGTGCCTTAAATACATAGTGCCTGTCAGTCATAGGTCGAGAGGCATTTACTGGAAGTAGAGCGTCATCCCTTTAAGAGGAGTGCCAGTGCACACACACACCTACTAGGTGCGTTTCCAGGGAGCATGTGCAGTGAGCCCGGGCCCCAGGGGGAGAGGGAGGCAGACAAGCACATGGGTGGCCGCAGAGCTGCAGGGGAAGATGCAACCCAATGACGGTGGTGAGTTAGTCGGCGTACCTATGGGGATGCCGGTGCTACACTAATATTATTATTACACTTACTACATATTGGGGTAGCATCTTGGAGATGGGAATACCGATTTAAATTTTGGTAGATTCTTACCTTTAGTGTGGGTGTTAGACTTCCACCATTTGGGTTGCATGAGAAAGACTGACTTCTATGCGTTTCTTGAGAAATTGGCACCATATCGTCATTGAAGTTTTGAATTTCCTGTGAGATAATAAAAGCAGAGAACTCTTTTAAGAGAAAAAGCAAGAAAACTCTTGATGTGGTTTGCGAACTTGTGTAGCTGTACAAAAATATTGACCAATACCCTATATAATTTATACATATTTTCATTATTTTTGTTGCACATTTTTCATCTTTTGCATGGTGCAGTTGGGCTCTTTAGTGTTGGCTTGGGTAATTGGGGTGTCTGTCTTTGTGGGGTGCACTCATATGGTCTTAAGGTGTCATTCAGCTTATCAGAACCGGACACGTCTACCGGTTTCACAGAGGTATCTGACTCTGATGGACAGTACACTTAAAAACGTCTATTACAAAAACACATTCATCAAAAATCTGCAAAAATAAATGCACGGGCAGAGGAGGGAGGAAACAAAGCTTCACAAGGATAAAAGATATTTCCAGAGGAATCGGAGACAATGATGTAATCATCTTATCATCCATTGAACTTACAGAACATTGGCATGTATTATTATTGCTGGGTCTAAATTTTGCCCCTACAAAAACTTTCATTTATTTTCTACCATCTGTGACAATAAGTACTATGTTGACAATCCTTTCCCCTTTTACTGATAGCATTTTTTGATACAGCAGATTCATAGACGACTTTCTCTTGATTTGGTTGTCTGGTGTATCTGCCGTGCAACCATTTATTGATTACATGAACTGCAACCTATTTCATTTACAATCTACATTCAATTATCAAAAACATTCCATTGAGTTTCTTGATTTGAAATGCATGGACATAAAAAAGAAGCCCTCTTATCCTCTACTTTCAGGAAGAAAACTGCAGGAAATATGATTTTACATGCAGTCACCATCCAGCCCATACCACCAAAGTTGTTTATGTAGGTGAATATACCAGGGCCAAATGGAATGTCATGAATCAAAACAGATTTTACACAGATGAATAAAAGGGGTACAAAAAGTGAATAAAATAATCCAATTTTATTTGATCCAATAAAATCCAATTTTATTAATCCAATTTTATTAGCCAATAAAATTGTGGGTAAAAAAAATGATTCAAAATATCATATTCTATGACACACAGTATCATGAAACATGAAGTGCTGGAAAAACAACAACGCAGATAGGGTTTTAACTATTACACAAAAGTGGAGTTAATAGCTTGGAGATGCTCACCTTAGGAGGTTGGGATCAGTCACAACTGCTATGAGTGCATAGAAACACGACTGCCATGGCCCTTGTGGAAGTTCAAAGGAGAAGGTGGAGAAAAGGGTTAACAACCTGCGCTGCCATGAAGAATCCAAAGGACTTGTAAAGTTCACCAGTAATTTTAGTCAACATGTTTCATAGATCGCAGTCTCCTGATGAAGGAGACTGCGATCTGCGATACGCGTTGAATAAAATCACTGGTCAACCTTACAAGTCCTTTGGATTCTTCACGGCAGTGCAGGTTGTTAACCCTTTTCTCCATCTTCTTCTTTGAGAATCATGAAACAAGCAGCAATCACTTTAGTTTTACTGTATTGCAACCAATAAAAAAAAAAATATATATATATATATATATATATATATATATATATATATACTTAAGCAAGCATTGTTGACCTTAGGGAGATCAACATATCCACTGCGGAGACACCATCACGTGTTTCTCAACACAGTGATTCTAGAGCATTGCCCCCTGGGAAGTATGCAAATAAGAAAGCCGCGGAGACACCATCACGTGTTTCTCAACGCTGGCAGGAAACTAGCCAGGTCTTTCACCGGGAAGGAACAACCACGGGAAGGGCAGTCTCCAGTCAAGGAGACCACCTATACCAAACATGGTATCCATCCACAAACACGTGATGGTGTCTCCGCAGTGGTGGATGTTGATCTCCCTAAGGTCAACCATCCTTGCTCACATAGTCTTTTACTAGGCAATGTCCCACTAGCCAGATTCCTACTCCACACTGATGAGGGGCAAATACCCCGAAACGGCTGTCTGTGGATGGATACCATGTTTGGTATAGGTGGTCTCCTTGACTGGAGACTGCCCTTCCCGTGGTTGTTCCTTCCCGGTGAAAGACCTGGCTAGTTTCCTGCCAGCGTTGAGAAACACGTGATGGTGTCTCCGCGGCTTTCTTATTTGTATATATATATATATATATTTCTTATAATTCTTATTTTGGAAACAGATGAGAACACTGCAAAAATATTACAGGAAAGAGTTTGGGTGGTATGATCTAAACAAGATCCATCTCTGGGTCAGATTCTATCACGTAGTCTTTTCATTCCCCCTAAAATCAAAACTCACTGGATATCTACCAAGGGTTTTTACAAATGTGTTTCTTAAGGATGCAATAGTTATGCATGTGCAAAAAAAATGTAAAACATTTAGCAACTCCACTGATAACACATATTTTCAAATCAAATAATTGTTGAGTTGTATAAACCTATAGAAACACTACACTGGATTTACGGCTCAAAGTTAATATTATGTATAGTGTTTCTATAGGTTTATATATTCCCTACTGTTGAACTACCTGGTTATTATTGTTATTGAATAGTCTGGGTCTATTTTTGAGTGGTGATCAATACTGTAGGTTTCTCAATTGTTGAATTGTCATTCACTTTTTGTGGTTTATATCATAGAATGCTCAAAATGTAACCTGGAATATGTAGGTTGGACTACACATCAATTAAAAATCCATTCCAGGGAGCATCTGTATGATGTAAACAACCACAAAAATACCAATAAAGGAAAATTGCCAGCTTCAAAGCATTTTATTAATCAGCATAGTTGTAACACATTGTCCATGAAGTTACTGTATATGCAATAGAACAAGTTCAGTTAATAGAGGGGGTTACTGTTAAAAACAGAGAAGCATGGTGGATCTTTAAACTGAACACTAGAATGTTTAATCTAACCAAGGATATAATGTTACATTACTAAAAGCATATATATTACTTAAAATCGTATCATCGGTGTAGCGTCAGTCATTTCCATAATTTCGGAAGGACCGATGTTACGATGTTGTTCCTCGTTCCTGCGGCAACACACATCGCTGTGTGTGAAGCCGCAGGAGCGAGGAATAACTCCTACCTGCATCCTGCGGCTCATGCCGGCTATGCGGAAGGACAGAGGTGGGCGGGATGTTTACGTCCTGCTCATCTCCGCCCCTCCGCTTCTATTGGCCGCCTGCCATGTGATGTAGCTATGACGCCGCACGACCCGCCCCCTTAATAAGGAGGCGGCTCGCCGGCCAGAGCGACGTCGCAGGGCAGGTGATTGCATGTCAAGCTGCCGTAGCGATAATGTTCGCTACAGCAGCAATCACAAGATATCGCAGCTGCGACGGGGGCTGGGACTATCGTGCTCGGCATCGCAAGCATCGGCTTGCGATGTCGTAGTGTGCAAAGTGCCCCTTAGAGTTTAAGGGGCAATGTTTCTCCTTGTGCAGAGGGATATGCCTAGTATATCTGTTCGAGGAGGCTTATAAGCCATGGAATGCTTCTCTGGGAAATTAAATATGCAACTTGCCTCTTCAGAGGGCCACCTTTTTAAAATAAATGCTATTTAATCCAACTTATAAAGTTGACTGCATGACAATCTTCAATGTTAAAAAATTAGAAATCAGAATAAAAGTTGTCTTACCAGTAAATGTTTAATGATCTGATCTTTATCAGTTAGTTTATCCTGTAAGCAGTTAATGACATGTAAATCCTCCGGACGGGGCAGTTTATTTCCCTTTTCTTCTATATCTCTGAGCCTGTGTTTTAGAAAAATGTAGTCAGCTCATAATCAGTCTCAGTTTCCATCTAACTAACAAACCCAATAAACTTTATGGATATACACCAATAAGGAAATAGGACACATCCACTATAAGAACCAGTTTCAATAATTATTTTCTCACAATTTCTGATGGATGCTTAACCCTTTCCCACCTTTTCCTCCCAAGAGTCATCTTTTTAATTTTCTGTTGGCATAACAGTAGATTGTAAATTTGTAAAAAATAAAAAAAAAATGTGTTGTACTAACTTTTTCTGAAACCTGTAACTTTTTTTATTTTTCCATTGATTGAGCTTTATGAAAGTTGTTCTTTATAAGGGAGAATTCAACTAGATGCTATATTTCGAGGAGGTTCACTATCCCAAATTCCCATCCCCCAAACAGCAGATAGAGAGGACCTCGCTACGCTTATCATAATGGAGCCTTGTGTCATACATGTGCTAAGGCTTCACTAAGAAATATACCGAGTACCGGGATAACGCATGGGACCATAGTCCCAAAGACCAAAAATTGGGGGAAAAAAAAACAACACCATATATGAATAGAAACAAAAATGGAAGTCACACTACCATAAAAAGCTGTATAAATTAGTCCAAAAAATAAATAATATTTTGCAGACTTTATATAAATTATTTGTCATTAATAATATGTTATATATATATATATATATCTGTATATATATATATAGATATATACATGTGTGTATGTAATGTGTCATCAAAAAGACAAAAGGTGAGGACACGAGAAAATGGGCAATACCAAAGAAGGGAGAACAGTATATAAATCGTAAGACAAGTGTAAAGAGAAATACAAAAAAAATATTATTTCATGACAAGCTGCCTAAATGCAAAAAGTGGAGAAAAATCTCCTGAAATGTAATAATATATAAAGCCCACTAGGTGGCTCACAATACCTTACTTAAAAGTGGCTTTAGGCAGCTTGTCATGAAATAATACAATACGTTTTGGTATTCATCCGGACACTTATCTTCCGATTTATATACTGTTCTCCCTCTTTGGTGTTGTCCATTTTTTTTGTGTCCTCACCTTTTTTTTTTACATTTTATTTGATGATAAAAGGTAAGTGCCATCAATTAAAGTTTACATTATAGATTTTGGTCATTCTACCACATTCTTATGATACAAAACCTTCTCATCATCCTTTTTGGGGTTATTTTGTTACAACATTCATTGATGACTACAATTATTTCAATATCTATAACAATGTGAACTACTTACAAGTAACTTGTAACTTCCCTAAATTCCCTCTCAGTTCTTCAGTACTATACCAAGCTGTATTTCTAAACACCTTTACTAAAAATGAAATTTCCGACTGAGTGAAACTACGTTCAATAAACGTTCTCTATTTTTTTTTTTAAAAATTTTTTTCCATGTTTTTACTTTCTGTTTCTCCATCTTTATCTTGTCAATAATCATCAGTTTATTTAGTGACTCTACTACTTTTGATACCCCTGCTGACTGTTTTTTGCATTTCTTTGCTACCAGAAGTACCGTGTGGATTATTAGATGGACACCTCGTCTCCTGTCCTCCCACCTCCCGAGCACCAACAGAATGGAAGAAATAAGCTTGGGGGGTCTTAGGGACCTCTACATTCCAGATATATTTTATGTAATCAATAATGTCTCTTCACACGTTTTGAATGTTTTGCCATTCCCATAAGCAATGAACATTTTGGGCAGGCAGATAGATAATATGCTAGTGAGTTTCGGAAGGATAGATTGAATGCATAAAGTAGCGCCCCTGAGACTGGTCTCTACAGGGTATATCATTATATCCTTCCCAAGCAGGTCAAGATGTTAATCTGGTAAGTTTACACACACCTCACACCACCATACAGCAGGGAGAAGCAGTCACTAGGAAAGGGTTAACAATGTTTCTACAAACACAGTCCGGAAGTGACTCAGCCAGTTCCTAGCAGACCCAGGTCGCCATAGCAACTTGCAAAACTGCATGAGCAGTTAGGAGTAGAAAGCAGTTTCACTTTACGGCATATGGCAGAACAAGCTTGGACACGAGACAGAGCAGGGGCATGGTGTGTAGCTCCCTGAAGGGAGGCTGTCAGGCCTTCAGGGAGGCAGAAGAGAGCTGTAACACCAAACAGACAGCACAACCATGCTGGGGCCAGTAACACCTAGAGAGCGACAGGACCCAGCACTTGTAATCATGGACTAAAAGAGAGTAGTCGCCTGAGCACAAGAGAAGGTACAAAGCCCTTGTTCAGGTGGCCGCAGTGCGGCAGCAGAGAGGGAGCCTGAGAGAGGGGGATAGAGGTCCGACCCACGAAAGGCCCAGGCTGCCAGCCGTACAGACCGAGAACAGGAAAAAGTACAGAGTTGTGCATGGAGGAGAAAGGCCATAGATTACCAAACCGGATCCAGCCTCTGACCTGCCTGGGAAGCGACCGGAGTCTCTGATGGCGAGGACCAGCACACGAGGTGCGATACCACCTGAGCCAGTAAATAAAGTGACTGGAAACCGCACCTGGTGACTCTGTGAGTAACTGCCGCCACCCTGCACTCCCGTGGACTCCCGCCCCTATTCTCACCAACCTCCAGGGGTTCCCCGCTCCGTCCATGGGGAGCGATACCATCTCGGCTGCACCTAACATCTGCCCCGGAGAGAGACTTTGCAGCAGCAGCTAATTCCTGGCAGCATACCGCGGGTGGCGCTGCGAAGCATTCCCATTCCCCATCCAGTACTGCCTCTGGAAGAGGACTAGTCGCAGGAAGGGTCGGCGGTGGAGGAGGCCGAAACCCCAGTCACCGCTGCAACCGGTGACATGCTTCCCAGGGGCCCATCACTCTCATTTCATCCCCATCTGTAATGTTTGTTTGCTGTTCCGGTTTTTCATGTAGCCGCGGGGTCACGGACCCGGGTCAGGCCAGTCACAGCTACTCCAAGGAACCACTGGCCTGGTGACGAGTACCCTAAGGCCCCGTGGACGCTACCAATACATTTGTCGCAGTATATATTTTTTGAAGTGCATTTCTCTCCACTGCTCATTGATCATAACCTTCCTTACGTTATTCTGAAGTGGCCGCAGGTCTGACCGCGGCTGAGTTCCCATAATCTGCGCCAAAAAATCCCCACGCTCAGATTTTATGCAAGGGTACATTTCTTTACTGGTAAACATTTCAATAACACATGCAGCTGGCTTAGCAGCACACATAATCAGAGTTTGCTATACGGGTCTCTAACTTCGGACACACAGTACAGAACACAAAAAAACAGCAATGATAAACAAGAATTCTGTCCCTGACTTGCCCTATGAGTTATATTACCAGTCCAAAACACCAGGAGGGAGGGCTCCCACGTAGCAGGCCTGGACTCCGGGTAAACAGCGGCGACTCCAAGGAGCAGAGATGGGGAAATCTTCAGCCCTCTCGCCAGAGGACTAGCTTACAGTCTCTTGGAATGGAGGAAGGAGATGGTCCGGAGGTTCCTTGAGTCCAGGATCAC
Organism: Anomaloglossus baeobatrachus; assembly: GCF_048569485.1. Lineage (NCBI taxonomy): Eukaryota > Metazoa > Chordata > Amphibia > Anura > Aromobatidae > Anomaloglossus > Anomaloglossus baeobatrachus. Next base: position 89,204,173 of record NC_134353.1, read on the forward strand.
CTCTGCAGCAGTTCTGGCAATCCCTCACACGTCAGCGATGAGGGCAGTCCGAGGCAGGTCTGTTCAGGTACAGCTCCAGTAGCTCAGTGTCTTTTTTCCCGCACTTTTTTCCTGTACAACCAGTGCCTGTGGGAGGGGGATCAGATTTTACAGCGTCCGCCCCTCGAGCAATTTCAGCACTTGTCCACAAGGTGGCAGCACCATCCTGTGTAATGTCAGTCTCCATGTCTTTTTCAGCCACTACACAGTGAGAGTTGTTTGCCTCGTTACATATCCCCCCACTGAAAGGTTGGCAGTCCCTGTCAACATTCACAGGTTCCAGGGCAGCGAGGACTGAGGCTGTGGCAGGGGGAGGCTGAGAAGCGGGCCATACATACTGCCCAGGAGGAACCCCGGCAGTGGTGCGGGTAGTACGCCGCAGAGGTTGATTTCCCTCCACTCTATCACCGGTTACCCTCTCTACCTCCGTCAGTTCCCTAGAGGGAGGGCCAGTCTGCGCAGGCAGGTAACCAGTCCCGGAGTCAACAAGGTCACTATGCTGAGTAATGTCAATGGTGTCAGTCATGTCAGCAGTGTCGTCCTCACCGGGAACTGTGGTCAGGGAGTCAGGCTGGGATCGGCAGGGGCGCAACATATTCCGGTGCAAGGTGCGAGAGTTGCCGCTATCTTCGCCCCGGACTCTGTACACATGACCATCAGGGTAGGGGCGCTCAACTACCCGATAGACTTCAGCTTCCCACTTAGCTCGGAGTTTTCCTTGAGGCTTCTTAATACGAACCAGGACTAGCTGTCCTACTTCTAAGGGTTCTTCCTGTACGGGGAGCGGGTCAGCATGTCTCTGGCCCCGGATTTGTTGGCCTACCAGTCGGTATACAGTTTCCATCTTCTGACGATGAGTGTGTAGCCAGGATGGATAGGTACCGCCGGTATTTTTTTCAGGACTGGTCAGGTTTAGGTCGTGGACCCCTTTTCCTGGGCGGCCAAAGAGAAGGGTGTGTGGGGTAAAACCCGTTACAGAGTGGACTTGATTGTTGTAGGTCCACACTAGATCCGGGAGGAATTGCGGCCATTGGTCTTTCTTGTCATCGGCTAAGGTGCGGATCAACTGGAGTAGAGTCCGGTTAAAGCGCTCACACGCACCATTCCCCTGTGGGTGGTAAGGGGTGGTTCTGGACTTCTGGATCCCATACATCTGATGCAGCTCCTCGATAATTTGACCTTCAAAACAAGCCCCCTGATCAGAGTGCAACCTCTCCGGACACCCATAGACCTGGATGAACTGTCGACAGATGGCCCGCGCAGCTGACTCGGCAGTCTGATCTTTGGTAGCAACAGCAACTGCGAATTTTGTGAAATGGTCTACCATAACCAGACAGTAATGGTAGCCACCACTCACCGTCCCAATCGACAGGTAGTCCACCATCAACAGTTCAAGGGACCGGGATGTCTCAACTGTTTGGACAGGTGCACGCTGCTCAGTGGACTTGTAAAGCTCACAGGTGCGACAGGCTTGGCAGACATCTTCAACCAGCTTGCGAAGTCCCGGACAGTAGATGGACTGTTGGACCCACCGGAAGGTCTTGTCTATTCCAAAGTGGCCGTTCCTCTTGTGTGCTTCTCCCACCATCTCACGGGCCATTTGGGCCGGCACTACAACTTGTAGGCACTCCTCCAGCATGTGGGACAGGAAGATCCTCCGGTATAGCACTCCTTCTCTCAGAATCAGATGATCCCATTGGCTGAGCAGGGTCAGGGTACTGGTGGACAGTCGTGACCGCGTGTCAGAGAACGGCTTCTGCTGCTGCTTCACCCATTGTTTGAGTAAGGCACATTCAGCATTCCGGTCCTGGATTCTGCACCATTCCTGTGGGGACAGTGGGGGCCCTACTGGAGTGCCAGCCTCATCCACAGCATACTGGAGGCAATCCATCATCTGCCGGGCTAATCTTGCGAAGTCAGGCATCTCGTCTCCTTCCAGCTCTTCGTCCCGGTCCTTAGTGGGCGAGGGGGATGTCCTTCTGGACAGGCTGTCCGCATTCTGATTTTCAGCCCCAGCTCTATATTTAATCTTGTAGTTAAACTTGGAGAGCCGAGCCATCCATCGCTGCTCCATAGCCCCAAGTTTCGCATTTTCTAAGTGGGCCAAAGGGTTGTTGTCCATCAGGACTAGTACTTCTGTCCCCGTCAGATATCCGGCAAATTTCTCAGTCATTGCCCACATCAAGGGCAACAGCTCCAGCCGGAATGAACTGTAATTGGTGGGATTCTTTTCACCTTCATGTAGGGACCTACTGGCATAGGCTATAACGCGTTCCTTGTCTTCTTGTACCTGTGAGAGTACTGCCCCCAGACCCTGTAGGCTGGCGTCAGTATGTAATTGAAAGGGCAGGGTGTAATCTGCATATGCCAGGATGGGGGACGGCGTCAAGGCACCCTTTAGAGCTTGGAAGGACTCTTCTTGGGTAGGCCCCCAATTGATGCGGCGTCCTCTGGGACTGTTGGTGGTCCCTCGAAGCAGGTCGTGCAGTGGTGCGGCAAGCAGGGCGAAGTTCTTGACGAACCGACGGTAGTAGCCTGCTAGTCCCAGGAAAGCCCTGACCTCCTTGACAGTTGTGGGCTGGGGCCAGTCCCGTACGGCGGCTATTTTCTCCGGTGATGGTTGTATACCTTCAGCCGAGATCCTGTGGCCCAGGTAATCGATCTCCTGCTGTAGAAGACGGCACTTGCTGGGTTTCAACTTCAAGCCATGTTCCCTTAACCTCTGGAACACGCGGCCCAGCTTCTGTAGATGTTCTTCGAACGTGGCTGAATAGACCACAATGTCATCAAGGTAGATGAGGGTGAAGTAGAAATTGAAGTCTCCCAAGCAGCGCTCCATCAGCCTCTGGAAAGTTCCCGGCGCGTTGTTCAGGCCGAAGGGCATCCTGTCAAACTCGTACAGGCCCATGGGTAGGATGAAAGCGGTCTTTTCTCTGTCCTTTTCGCTCATGGGTACCTGCCAATAGCCGCTGGCCAGATCCAGGGAGGAAAAGTACTTGGCTTTCTTCAGAGCTGCCAGGGATTCTTCGATCCTCGGCAAAGGGTATGAGTCTCGGGTGGTGCAAGCATTCAGGCGGCGGTAGTCCACACAGAACCTCAGGGATCGGTCTTTCTTTTTAACTATTACCACCGGTGCAGCCCAGGGGCTCTGGCTCTCTCGTACCACTCCGGCATGGAGCATGGAATTCAGGAGGCTTTTCACTTCTTGGTATTGCTGGGGTGGTATCTGCCGGTATCTCTCACGGATAGGAGAAGCGTTACCCATAGGGATCTCATGTTGGATACTGGTGGTGCATCCAAAGTCGGTGTCATGCCGGGCAAAGGACGCCTGGTGTTCCTGTAGTAGTTTTTCCACCTGTGACACTTCCTGTTTAGAGTATTGGGATGTATCCAGCTGACACTTCTCTAGCAGCTCCTTTCCAGCTTCAGTGTCATCTGTGGTGGTGGCCATGGCGGAGACAGTCACTGTCCAGCCTCCCTCTGTTGATGGGGCAAACTGGAGGGGGCCCATGGGTTCACCTCTGTAGGTAGGGCGTAGACTCTGGTGAGCTGTGTCCCCGCTTCTAGGTCGACGCCTACACTAGCCGTATTGCTCAGACGGACAGGGATCCTTCCCCTCTTCACGACAGCCAGAGTGCGAGCGACTAATGGGTTCAGTTTTCCCTCCCTCGGGGTTTGCGGCTCAATCAGTACCTCCACGCGTTCAAGCGGTCTTGTGGCGCTAAGGGGTAGCGAGATAATTGTCTCCTTTTCAGCCGATAAGGTGATCCTAGTGTGGCGAGGCACGGTGATAGTGGCTATGGGCCGTTGTTCCTCTGCCATTTGCTGTAGGCTGCAGGCCCGAACCACTCTTCGGAATGCTCGGCGGGTGGCCCCGTGTGTGGTAACTTCCTGCCAGTACTTGGGTCCCCGCTTGGTAAACAATACCAGGTCCAGGTCTTTCAGGATGTTCATCCCAATAATCATGGGCGTTTCCGAACCGAAGCCTTTTTTGACCACGATTATCCCCCTCTTCCCGAGGTCCTGTCCACACATTTCGGTGCTCATCCAAGCTACTCCCGTTACTGGAATGAGTAGATTATTGGCTGCTTTGATCTTGATGACGGTACTCGGGTCATAAGCAGCCCGTGGTTGTAGATATTTCTCGTAAAACTGTTCTGAGATGGTGGACACCTGGGATCCAGTATCCATTAGACCTTGCACGGCAACCCCCTCTAGCATTACTTTCAGTGTAGGGCTGTTTGATGCAAGCTTGCTCCTTTGTTGGCTCCTTTTCTCCGTTGTCTTCCCAGTCGAGTGAGCCTCCTCAGCCGGGGTGTCTAGTTTAAAGGTGCCCGCTGTTGAGAGGCACGGCTTCGCGGTTCTAGTGAATAGGCCTGGGGTTCCATCCGCTGTTTCGAGTGAAACTCCGCTTGCTGGGGTGTTTGAGAGTCCATTCGATTGAACGGCTGCGGGTCGGGTTGGAAGGAGTTCTGGGGGCAATGGTTTGCTCTGTGACGGGGGTCACCACATGTCCAGCACTTTCCCATAGGCCGGCTAGGTTGCCGTCTCACTTGCCTATCCGCCTGTTGGTCTAATGTGAGCTGCAGCACCTGCTTCTGTAAATCCGCCACCATCTGCTTCAGTTCCTCCGTGTCGCTGTTCGGAGTATTTGTACTGTACATGGATCTGCAAGTAGCGGTATAAGTCTCTGTTCCCATAACAGGTCCCCTAGAACGTTCTATGGCTTCTTGTTTACCCTCAGCACATGTAAGGGCTGGATTTATCCGGAGTAAATCCTGCAATGAGCGGTTGAGATACGGATCTCTCAGTCCTATTACGAATTGGTCCCTCAGCACCAGGTCGCGGGAGGATGTACCAGCTAGATTTTCTCCATTTTTGCAGGCTTGTTCCAGCAGTACTTGGAGGGCGTTCGCATATCGGGGAATGTCCTCCCACTCGAGCTGTGTACGCTGGAAGAACATGTAGCGCAGTGTTCCCAGGTATCTGGTCGGCCCATAGGTGTCCTCTAGCACCCGCACCAAGTCATCTAATGTACGCTGGCCCCTAACCGTCTCCAGTCTGACCGTCGTCCATGCCTCCCCCTCCAGCGTCAGCATAGCCATTTCTGCTAAGCTCTTAGGATCAACATTATACATTTCCCCCACTATCCTAAGTTGTTCCGCCCATTCAGGTACAGGGTAATTCCGTCCATTAAATTTTCTCACTTGATTTACAATAGACGCCAGAGGAGCTGTCTGACTATAAGCTACCACCGGAAGGGGATTTTGCTGGTCACAGATCCTGCTGACTACGCCAGATAAAGTGGCCGCAGGTCTGAGAGACTTTGCAGCGGCAGCTAATTCCTGGCAGCATACCGCGGGTGGCGCTGTGAAGCATTCCCATTCCCCATCCAGTACTGCCTCTGGGAGAGGACTAGTCGCAGGAAGGGTCGGCGGTGGAGGAGGCCGAAACCCCAGTCACCGCTGCAACCGGTGACATGCTTCCCAGGGGCCCATCACTCTCATTCCATCCCCATCTGTAATGTTTGTTTGCTGTTCCGGTTTTTCATGTAGCCGCGGGGTCACGGACCCGGGTCAGGCCAGTCACAGCTACTCCAAGGAACCACTGGCCTGGTGACGAGTACCCTAAGGCCCCGTGGACGCTACCAATGCATTTGTCGCAGTATGTATTTTTTGAAGTGCATTTCTCTCCACTGCTCATTGATCATAACCTTCCTTACGTTATTCTGAAGTGGCCGCAGGTCTGACCGCGGCTGAGTTCCCATAATCTGCACCAACAAAATCCCCACGCTCAGATTTTATGCAAGGGTACATTTCTTTACTGGTAAACATTTCAATAACACACGCAGCTGGCTTAGCAGCACACATAATCAGAGTTTGCTATATGGGTCTCTAACTTCGGACACACGGCACAGAACACAAAAAAACAGCAATGATAAACAAGAATTCTGTCCCTGACTTGCCCTATGGGTTATATTACCAGTCCAAAACACCATGAGGGAGGGCTCCCACGTAGCAGGCCTGGACTCCGGGTAAACAGCGGCGACTCCAAGGAGCAGAGATGGGGAAATCTTCAGCCCTCTCGCCAGAGGACTAGCTTACAGTCTCTTGGAATGGAGGAAGGAGACGGTCCGGAGGTCCCTTGAGTCCAGGATCACCTCTGCAGCAGTTCTGGCAATCCCTCACACGTCAGCGATGAGGGCAGTCCGAGGCAGGTCTGTTCAGGTACAGCTCCAGTAGCTCAGTGTCTTTTTTCCCCGCACTTTTTTCCTGTACAACCAGTGCCTGTGGGAGGGGGATCAGATTTTACAGCGTCCGCCCCTCGAGCAATTTCAGCACTTGTCCACAAGGTGGCAGCACCATCCTGTGTAATGTCAGTCTCCATGTCTTTTTCAGCCACAACACAGTGAGAGTTGTTCGCCTCGTTGCAATTCCACCCCTCTAAAATTTTGTAGTGCAAATCTGGATCCTTTATGGCTTTGTCACTTCCCGAGAATTTCTCTTCACTCCAACCTAATTGTGTTTCCATCCATAGTTTGCTATGACTGCTGAATCACAGCTCCCCGCTCCACCTGCCAACGAATCAAATTGTATCATTTTCTCTACTTTACCTAAATCCTTTACCAAGGAACAATAATACTGCACTATCTGGTTATATTGGAGAAATTGATGACCACCCAATGTATATTTTTGAGAGAATTCATGCCACGTTCTATACATCCAACATATCTCTCACTTTAGCAACTCCTCTCTGTTTCCCTTCTAACTTTCCTTTGTTGATGATGTTTTATATACTATTTGTCATTAATGATATAATTATATATTAAACTTCCTACATTTTATTTATTTTTCGACTTATTTATACAACTTTTTTCATGGTAGTGAGACTACCCCTTTTACTTCTATTCATTTGTGCTAGGGCTTTGGAGAAAATCTTTATAACATGCGTACAAGAGCACAGAACAATCCTCAAATGGAGATGAGTGGGAATATATAAAATTTTATGGTACATGCACACGGGACAGGGGACAAAAATGCTTTTGAACTTTACTTTGGAAATGCTGTGAATAAGCATCACATGTCTTCCGTTTGATGAAAACACGGAGATGTGCCAGCTCTCATCAAAGCTGCTATCCACTGATTATTTGATATGTATAAACATTTCCTTTAAGCACCACTCCAGCGGGAGGGGTGGGGTGGGGTCAGCGCTGAAATGGTGCTTCAAGTCTAAGGTCCCTTGCCCCCCGGTCTTGTAATCACCTTCCAGCCTTTTCACCTTTTATCAGCACTATTCCGGTCACGTAGCGCCATCTTGTGACCTCAACTTGCCCAGAAGTCAGAAGTTACATCACAAGCTCTCAAGACAACTCTATGAGAGCCAGAACAAGGCTTTCATAGCATTATATTGAAGAGAGACCTCTGGCTCACGCCATAAAACACTGGAGCAGCCATCAGATCACAAAGGCTGACCGAGACCGACCGGAGAGGGGTCTATAAAAGGTAAAATGCTACGGGGTTCAGGAACTTAGATAAAAAGCACCACTCCAGCAGTGAAAAAAAAATGCAGGAGTTTAAAGTCCCAGGGGAAGTAAAGGAAAGAGCACTGGACAAAGAAATAAGAGGTTTAAAGCAAGACGGTCCATATGGTGCTAAAACTCTGGACACTGTGATGAACAATTGTTGCATAATTTTAATTTATGATCACGTGGCCATTGACACGCTGGGGTGGCCATGTCTTCGGCCACACTGCCGATGCACTTTCTGGCAGAAGGTGCAAATGGTAAGTAGAGCATTATGAATGTTCAAAAACTCACTCAGCTTCTAATGCAACAACCTTCGACTGAAGAAAAGACTGGGCATTGCTGAACTTGGACACCATGGCTTGGATCTCCTTTTGGTGACTTTGTCTCAGAATCTCCATTTCCATTTTTTGCTTCAGTTTAATTTCTTCCTGATGTCTTCAAATAAAAAATATTAAATGTGAAATTCAAGAACAATTAAATATAAATATATTAATATACCTTTAAATGTCTATGCTATTTCCCCCATAAAAATTGTCATATACAACGACTTGGGAATCATACAGAATTGGTTTGTCATTGTATTATTTCTGTTATTTTATCATGCAATAAGGTTTGCCCTTTTTTGAAATTTGTCCTCCCTCTCTCCCTGTAGCTGCTCTGGTCTCAGTAACCCCTCTCTTCTTCCCCAGTTAGTGTACGTCAGACATCTTGTTAACATAATATTGATGCAGCTCTGGTTCAGAATTGTCTATTTTTATCTACTGTAACAGTGCATAATTACAACAATTCATCTGGAAAATTAAGCACTTCTGGATTTTCATACGTGCCTCTGCAGTTGAGTCATGCTATGTGACAAAGTCTGTACCTGTGAGTAATAGTATAAGAAACAGCAGCAGAAATGGTGTCTCTAGAGACCTAGACTTGAGGCTTAGGCGGGCTTTATACGTTGCAACATCGCTAACGATTGCTAGCGATGACGAGCGCGATAGCACCCGCCCCTGTCGTACATGCGATATGTGGTGATTGCTGCCGTAGTGAACATTATCGCTACGGCAGATTCACACGCACATACCTGGTCGGCGACGTCGCTGTGACCGCCTTTAATTAATATGTGGTTGTCCCAACCCCACTAGACCAAGAGCAACACTTGGAAACATCACCACTCTTCATCGCCGTCTATTGACATAAGTTGTTGCTCTTTGAATCAAATTTAGTGTTTAGTAACTAAACAAAAATGTAGTTTAGTAGATCATCTGTGAGGTCTGTAACAAATCTGCTTAAGGCCCCCTTCACACGTCCGTGATACACGTGCATGTTTGGTCCGTTTCCGTATATACCGGAGACACGGGCAAACGTGCACCAATGTTAATCTATGATTGTGGTCACACGTGCGTTATTTCATTATGTCCGTGTGTGCGTGTCCGTGATCCGTATGTGTTTGCGTTTTGCACGGATGCATGTCCGTTATCTGCACGGAGCACGCACACGTGGACACAATGAAAGTCTATGGGTATGTGCTCACACGTTAGTAAACACGTATGCATCTACCTATAGTCCGTGTCCGTTTGGTGTTTTTATTTCTAGTGATGTCGGCTATTCTTTCTATTTCTGTGTATGTCGGTCAATCTCCCTGAGTCCGTCGGTCGGTCTCTCTGTCGGTCTCTCTGTCCCTCTCTCACAGTCTGTTGGTCAGTTCCCCCCCTCTCTCATACTTACCGTTCCCCGATCACCGGCGCGGCGCTGCACGGCATTCACACTGCTGCGGCGGCTTTTACTATTTTGAAAAAGCCGGCCGCTCATTAAACAATCTCCTATTCCCTGCTTTCCCCGCCCATCGGCGCCTATGATTGGTTGCAGTGAGACACGCCCCCACACTGAGTGACAGGTGCCTCACTGCACCCAATCACAGCAGCCGGTGGGCGTGTCTATACTGTGCAGTAAAATAAATAAATAAATAATTAAAAAAAAACGGCGTGCGGTCCCCCCAATTTTAATGCCAGCCAGATAAAGCCATACGGCTGAAGGCTGGTATTCTCAGGATGGGGAGCTCCACGTTATGGGGAGCCCCCCACCCTAACAATATCAGTCAGCAGCCGCCCAGAATTGCCGCATACATTATATGCGACAGTTCTGGGGCTGTACCCGGCTCTTCCCGATTTGCCCTGGTGCTTTGGCAAATCGGGGTAATAAGGAGTTAATGGCAGCCCATAGCTGCCACTAAATCCTAGATTAATCATGTCAGGCATCTCCCCGAGATTCCTTTCATGATTAATCTGTAAATTACAGTAAATAAACACACACACCCGAAAAATCCTTTATTAGAAATAAAAAACACACACATATACCCTGGTTCAACAATTTAATCAGCCCGAAAAAGCCCTCCATGTCCGGCGTCATCCAGGATGGTCCAGCGTCGCATCCAGCGCTGCTGCATGGAGGTGACCGGAGCTGCAGAAGACACCGCCGCTCCGGTCACCTCCACGCGGCAAATGAAGACAGCCGCGCGATCGGCTGAGCTGTCACTGAGGTTACCCGCTGTTACTGGATCCAGTGACAGCGGGTAACCTCAGTGACAGCTCAGCTGATCGCGCTTCTCACCTCAGTTGCTGCGTGGAGGTGACCGGAGCGGCGGTGTCTTCTGCAGCTCCTGTCACCTCCATGCAGCAGAGCTGGAAGCGACGCTGGACCATCCTGGATGACGCCGGTATGAGGATGAAGTCGGGTGAAGTTCACCCGAGTTCATTCTCATCGCGCAACTCTGTCTGCTGTCAGCCGACATTTATAAACGACATTGTGCATCACACACACGGACATTACACACGGACGTTCTACACACAAACACGGCTAGCATACGCAATTCACACAGGTGCCACACGGACCATAAAAACGGACACAAAAACGGGACACGGACCCGAAAAACGGCCCGTAACACACGTGCGTGTTTTTCATGGACGTGTGAAGGGGGCCTAAGGGTGCTTTACACGAGACGATCTATCGTGCGATAGATCGTCGGGGTCACGGTTTTTGTGACGCACATCCGGCATCGCTTGCGACATTGGGCTGTGTGACACCTCCGAGCAACGCAGTATCACTCACAAATCGTGAGTCGTGTACTTGTCGCTCGGTTTCATAATCTCGTTTAATTAAAATGGCGCCGGTTACTCATCGTTCCCGGGGTAGCACACGCAGCTCCGTGTAACACCCCGGGATGATGAACAGCAGCTTACCTCCGTCCCGCGGCACCCGCCGACTATGCTGAAGGAAGGAGGTGGGCGGGATGTTTACGTCCCGCTCATCTCCGCCCCTCCGCTTCTATTGGCCGGCGGCTGTGTGACGTCGCTGTGACGCTGAACATCCCTCCTACTTCAGGAAGTGGACGTTCGTTGCCCACAGCGAGATCGTCCAGAAGGTAAGTACGTGTGACGGGGGTTAAACGAGTTTGTGCGCCACGGGCAGCAATTTGCCCGTGATGCAAAAACGACGGGGGCGGGTACGATCGATTGTGAAATCGCACAATCGGTCGTCCCGTGTAAAGCAGGCTTTAGCCCTGTATTCTCTGATGCTGTTAGTGAACATTATGCATCTTTTCTGTTTCTTGCAAATAAGACAATTGCCAGCAGATCATTTCTCTACCTCCTTCCATCAGGTTTCTTGCTGCTGCTCAGTGCACAGTGCATCACCTCTCCTTTGTACTTTCCGTACTATTCTGATGACTTATCAGAGTAGAAAGTGACATACAAACACTATAAAACTAGCATAGCTTTTACTCTTGGTGTTGTTTTTACTACACCTGCTTTGCTCTTCACTTAGCTCCAATGCTTCTTGTTGGGATATGGTGACCTCCTTACTTAGAAGTTCTACTGAACCCCTTAAGACCGCATTCTCCTGCTCCAATCGGGACATCTCCTTTTCAAACATTTCCAATTTGGTACTTAATTTTTTGAACTGGTTATGGCAATTTTCTTCCTAGAAATGAAAAAAGTTTAAAAAAATAAAGGTGTAAAAATAACTAATGTCTTCGCACCAAAGTATATTATAGGCAACATCCCCTTTTAAATAATCTTCAAGCTGTGAATATATCTTTAAAGGGGTGGTTCACCCCTATTTATTATTTGCTAGATCGATATTATGTTGAGAAACAATGTTTCTCTCAAATACCTTATGTTGGCAATAGGGCCTGTGAGTGGCGCTATTGTGGACCGCTCTTCCCCATCGCCTGACCCCCGGGCTCCATGACCTCGGGATCCGGTGATGTCAGGTCAACTTCCTGCTGACCCGACATCACCGCGGCCGGCCGCAGTCTCCGTGAGTGATTGGCAGTGGGCGGTGTTTCACCACTCAGCACAACCCAGCGTGACAGCCCATCTACTCCCTGCTCCCTCCTCCCTCACAACAGAGCACTGCAAGCAGGAGACATGCTGGGCTGTGATGAGCAGTGAAACACCACCCACAGCCCAAGTGACTCAGGAAGACTGGGGTCAGCCGTGGTGATGTCACGTGATCAGGAAGTTAATGTGACATCACCAGATCTCAGACGTCACGGAGCCTGGGGATCAAGCAATAGCGTCACTCATAGGCGCTATTACCAACATAAGATATTTGAGAGAAACATTGTTTGTCAACATAATGTTGATCTAGCAAATAATAAATATCAGTGAACCACTTCTTTAATAGAAAAAAAATAAGTACAAAGCAATAAAATAATATAGTCACCATTAGAATACCACTCATCGCCCTGCCGGTCACTCCTTATAATGAATTACGTCTGAGAACATGGTATTCAGAGTGTTAAAGGGAAGTTACCGTCAGAAAATGACTTCTTGTTGAAATCAGGTTTTTGTGTTACATGTATCCTTCTAAAAAAAATCATATCACAATCTATATTAAAAATTAATATTAGAAATCTTCCAATTCTCACAATGGTAACTGGGGCTTTTTTTAGACTCATGTCTCCTCTTGTTTCAGGAAACAATACATGAACATTAACCACAAGGATCAGACATCAACACTATCTTTAATACTAAAACATTTATTGTGTGTGTGCCCAAGTAATTGTGAGGAAAGGGGGAGCAGGATCAGATGTGACATGACCTATTGTTATTGCTGGGTTTTGGGTGCATCGTGTTTTTAATAAAGATCATGATATGAAAAAAATGGACAACATTTTTAAAAATATATTTAACAGAAAAATCTGATTTAACAATAGGTAATTTTGTGATGACAGCTTCCATTTAGATAATCTGCACATAAAAACGCATGTTTTGGCAGCTGAGAAAAGCGCATTTTTTATTGCATTTGCGTGTTTTTCCACATGCTTTTTTCATGCTTCTTTTTGTGCGTTTTTTAATCAAGGCGATAGGGGTTCCCGCTCCCAGCAGTTTAACCCCCCTGAATGCTGCGAGCAATGCGATCACAGGGACCCGATCGCTGCCATAGTAACATTGGGTCATCACCCTGATGACCCCGGGTTATTGCGCTTCAGAGAGCCTCACACACCATGCTGTATGCACAATGTGTGAGGCAACGTGCTGCGCTATAATCCACTGTAGTGATAAAGCACATCAGTGGATTGTAGAAACACAAAAAATAAACACAGAAACAATTGACATGCTGCTTCTTTTCTCAGCAACAAAAGTTGCAAGAAAAAAGTAGCAGCGTGTGCACAGCAAGTCAGGATTCTCAGAGATTTTGCTGGGATGCTTTTTCCTTGCTTTTATTGATTAAAAAAACAAGGAAAAAAACAAAAGTCGGGTAGACTTTTAACATTTTGCCATTAAACAGTGGACCCTCAACAAAACTTCAGCATTGCCATGTAGTTTACTGGTCATATCCTTTACATGAAAGCTAAAGTCCTGGAGAGTTAGAAATCATCTGGTGACTCAAGCATTATTCCCTTTCGTTCCCTACATCCATCTCTGTTGGGCATGATCTGACAATAACAAGACAAGCCACCAACACTGTCTGATTAGACGAGCTAGCTTCAGTTCCTGGAAAGTTGTCTCAGCGAAATCTGCCAATACACTTTTGTGAGGTCCAGGATGGTGATGTAGCAGGCTGGCTATAGCATCTGAATGAGCTCATCGACTTGGGGCATTAGATATGTGTTGAACTTGGAAACCTCGTTCAGCTTCCTGTAGTCATTGCAGAACCACCATTCTCCATCCAGTATTGGCACCAGGACAATGGGATTGGAACAGCCACTCTTAGACTCCTCAATAACTCCTAGGTCCAACATCCGATTCCCCTCTTTCGAGATTCCCTCTCAGCAGGCATCATGAATCCAGTATGGCTTCAAACTCACTTGGGCATGAAGTTCAGTGAGGATTTCATGTTCTATGACCTTAGTACAAGCTGTACAATCTGTCAGTCCTGAGAACAAGTCTCTGCTCCGATGAAGAAATTCTCAGCACTTATGCTTTTGGGCAGGTGACAGTGTCTCTGCTACCTTGACAACTTCCATGTTGTCTTCACGGAGATAACTGGGGGTGAACACTTTTTAATATTTAATAGGGATCCATTTAGGATCCAAAAGATCTAACTACTTTTGTTGAGTGAAGCCAAGTGAGCGGGATCATCAAAAAGAGTCGGATTGCCCATCATTACTTGAGTTCTTGCTAATGCATTTCTTCATGCTTCCACTTTATCTTCTGACCAGCAGATGACAGTGTTCACATGCAGAGCTCTGTTACGCACTAACTCCATCTTCTTACATATTGCAAAGTTACTCTATTTATCACACAAGCAGGAGCTGTGGCTCTTTTGAGGTCTGAGGAAGGGGAGCACTAAAACATTTAGCTTTATTTTCTTTCACAGACAATGTAATCCTGTAGAGTCTTTTCTCCTCTTATCTGTTTTTACCTAGAATGCCCCTAATTGTTAGTCTTCATCACTTGGGCTGGTAATATATAGTTTCCACCAAGTAGCTGGGGATGGAGTTCAGCACCAAATGTCGGCATCAGAGATGATTCCAGAAATCACGTGACGAATTAGCTAAATGTTGCTGATGTGATTTTAAAAATCATTGTTATCGGCTGCATAATGCCTCATGTAAATAGATGATCATATACACTGTATTTGGCAACAGAATAATCATATTAGTGATTATTCTGTCCCTAATCACCATCATTGTTCATGTGAACAGTCCAACTTGCAAATAGTCAGTGCTCATTTAACGACCTAACATTGACCGTTAATGCACTTCAATTGTTTTTGTGTGATTAGCCAATATCTTTACAATGAGAGCCCCATGTTTAGAGACCTTTCAATGGATTTATTAATTTAAACAATATCTTCACAGCTCCACTGATTTTTCTGTGCCCCTCCCCCCTGTCCATTCCAAAGTTATGCTCCCCTCCCCTCCACAAATTTTGCCTTTATTTAAATGGGCGTGAGCCACAGAACTTCTCTCCGAGCATTTGCTTTTCTCCTCTGATGCTGGCCAATCAACACATGGCCAAACCCACAGAGAAGTTCTTTGGTATATAACCAGTTGGTTAAAGGGAAAATTTGGACCATTATTATTGGGGAGCAAAAGTTTTGAACACATAGAAAAAGAATGAAAGAAACACGTCATATAACAGGTACGTGCAACCTGAGTATTTTGAGGAATCTAATCCAAAAATCACCTAAAAAATTGCTCAAAAAACATTTAAAAAACTTTATTTACTGTTATTGAAAAACAACTCTCCTCTCCATATGTTCTGGCTTTTGATTATTTTTTATCAGCTTCAGGTTTCCAAAAACATGAAGTGTTTAAGAGAAGAGAACTGACAAATTCTTCTGTCATTTTCCACTATGAAGCCTCGCCATCCTTTATAATTAAATTGTCTCTCCAGGAAGGAAGGAGACGAACTATAGCACCACCTATTGAAGTAGCAATCCTAAAAGTCAAAAGTGGCCATTTTGACTTTTAGGATTGCTACTTCCAATAGGTGGCGCTAGAGTTTGTCTCCTTCCTCCCTGGAGAGACAATTGGCATATTTCCTAGAGGAATATTGCAGCTATAAGACCCCTCACTGGCAGCCAGACTGGTTTGTCAGGTCTCTGCATGGAGAAAAGGTTTCCCTTTACATCCTTTATAATAGAATTCAATGGGAAAGCTAGAAAAACACTACAAAAGATGTCTGGTAGTAATTTTGAGCATTTTGGAAGCTTTTTGAGGCATTTTTGGTAATTATTCATTGCTTAATACATTTCAAAAATCGATATAAAATCCCCCACAAAAAATATATTTTAAAAACCCTGCAAAAAAAATTATAAAAATGTTAACACAACATTATCAAAAACATTTTTGGGACAAAAATAAAAAAAGCCTAGAAAATATAACATGGATCCCTTCCCGAAGTGGTTTCTGCTTGAAAAACTTGCTGTTTTTTGGCATCCTTCTGCAAATAACCAAGAGGTGCGACACCGGCGGAACCATCGAGGTTTCCCTTTGCTGACGGTCTTGCCATCATTTTTGTTGCATCTTTGTCAGCATCTTTTTTTTTTTTAATGCAGTCTAAACTATAACTAGTGAGCATCTTCCGGAATGGACTTGTTACTTCTAACTGCTTTACAGTTTCTGGAACCCTTAAGTAGTTAAAGGAATCTTGTCAACAGATTTGGCGACTACAAGCCGCGGCCACCACCAGTGGGCCCTTATATACAGCTTTCTAGAATACTATATATAAGTACCCAGGCTGCTCTGTATAACATAAAAAGCATTTTTATAATACTCATCTAAGGGGCAGTCCGGTCTAATGGGTGTCGCTGCTCTCCGGTCAAGTGCCTCTCCTTTCCTGCGTTCACCATCCTCCTTCTTTTGAGGCTCTTATGCATGACACGTCCTACATCAGCCATACTGGCCGGCATTGCGATCCTGCGCCGGCGCACTTTGATCTGCCGTACTCAGAAGTATTATAGTATTGTAGTGCGCATGCACAGGTGGTCTTTAACCTTTCTTTGTGCCTGCAATTTACAGTACTTTGATCTGCCCTCCGCAGGGCAGATCAAAGTGCCGCTGCGCAGGACCGCAACGCCAGCCTGTGTGGATGATGTAGAACACATCATCCATACTGGGCTGGGTAGAAGGAGGACGGTAATCGCCACAGAGAGGAGGCACCGGTCCAGAATGCAGCGACACCCTGCGGACTGGACCACCCGTCCAGGTGATTATTATAAAAGTGTTATTTTATGTTATACAGAGCGACATGGGCTCTTATATACAGTATTCTAGAATTCTGTATATAAGAGCCCACTGGTGGTGGGCACAGCTTATGGTCGCCAAATCTGGTGACAGGTTCCCTTTAAAAGAAGTAACAAAATATTGAACCTGTGCACAGCACTGTCGTTTCTACATGGCTGTGTACTATGTTCATTGTTTACAGCGGTTTTTGTGGCGCTCTTTCAGGAGAGTTCCAGATGGAATCTGCCTGAAAAATACCTTGTGTGTATATCCCTTAAAGGGAACCTGTCATCAGAAATTTAGCTTGAAACCTAAATGTTTCCCCCTCTGCAGCTCCTGGGCTGCATTCTAGCAAGGTTCCTGTACTTTTTGTGGCCCCTTTTAAACCAAATTAAATACTAAAAAATACTATAAACTTGTACCTTTTGCTATGTAAATTTTGTAAATCGTCCATGGGGGCGGGCTCTCTGCTGACCGTTGCTGTTCCTCCAGCACATTGAGGCCGTCCCCCCACGCTCCATTTCATCCATCAGGACGCCGCCCACTGCGCCCGAGGTGCCGCCCATGCCAGGATCGCTGGTGACGTGTGTTACAAGCACGAGATTATGTGCGGCGCTGTGATTGCATCGCAAGTGCCCGCCCATAATCTCGTGGACGCGCTTTCCCTCACTGCCTCCAGCGTTCTGCGCAAGCGCTCGCCGGCCAAATGACCTGACGTCACCTCCTTCCCATCTTACCCTGCAGCAGGGAAAGAGGGAAAGATGGGAAAGAGGTGACGTCGGGTCATCTGGCCAGCAAGCGCTTGCGCAGAACGCTGGAGGAAGAGGGGAAAGTGCGGTCACGAGGTTATGGGCGGCACTTGCTGATGACACTCACAGCGCCGCCCATAACCTCGTGCCTGCGCAAAACGTCACCAGCGGTCACACGTGCACACAGTGCACAGTCCCGCTACAGTCGCACAGCGCATGTGCTGGACCACGGGCGCCCAGGGGCGGCGTCCTGAGATATGAAATTCAGTGTTGGGGGGCGGCGTAAATCTGCTGGAGGAACAGCAACGGTCAGCAGAGAGCCCGCCCCCATGGACGATTTACAAAATTTACATAGCAAAAGGTACAAGTTTATAAAGTATTAAATTTGGTTTAAAAGGGGCCACAAAAAGTACAGGAACCTTGCTAGAATGCAGCCCAGGAGCTGCAGAGGGGGAAACTTTTAGGTTTCAAGCAAAATTTCTGACGACAGGTTCCCTTTAACTCTTCCAATTTTTTAATGATTCTTTGAACTTTCTTCCTGGAAATAGCACTTTCCTCACTCTATTGTACATTATAGTGAATATTACCTGTAATTAATTTGCAAATCTCATCTTAAGAAAATAATATGATATCTTTTGACATATGTTCCTTTGCATCAAAGCAGTCAAGGCCATATATGTTTGTACAGATTAAAGCCTCATTCAGACATTAGTGGTTTTTTTCACATACACAAAAAAGATCTCCTTTCCATTGGTGTTTTTCATCCAATTTTCATCAGTGTTTCCCAGTTATGATTATTAGTGTTTCATCTCAGAATTTCTCGCATGAATAAAATAAAAATGTAAAAAATTACAACCTTCTCCTATATTGCAATGTTAACCTGTTCATGAACCGGTGATTTTCCGATTTTCATTTTTGTGTTTTTCCTTCCCTTCTTTTAAGAGCCAGAACTTTTTTATTTTCCATATGAGGGCTTGTTTTTGGCGGGACGAGATGTACTCTTGAATGACACCATTCATTCTGCCATATGGTGTACTGAAAAATGGCAAAAAAAATAATCCAACTGTGGTCAAATTGTAAAAAAAAATGCAATTTCACGATTGTTTTTTTGTTTTTTATTTATCATGTTCACTTAGAACTGATCTGGCATTATGATTCTCCAGGTCAGAGTACAAGTATGCACATGTATAGTTTGCTTTTTTTTTTTTTATCCAAGTAGTGAGAAAAAATTCTGAAATTTGGAAAAAAATATAAAAAGTTTGATTGTGTCGCC